>NW_020175040.1:1879664-1883229 GCF_003031525.2 Neophocaena asiaeorientalis asiaeorientalis
AGACCTTTGCACACCCTGAGGCTCCTCTCTCTGGAACTACCTCCACCTGGCAAATTCCCATCCATCCCTAAACCCCAGCTCCCAAGGCACCTCCTCCCTGCCCACTCTGGACAGAGCTGGTTGTTCTCCTCGGCTGACTCTGAACCTGACTTTCTCCGTGGTCACTGCTGGCTGATAGCTCTGTCAGCCCCTGCCTCCGTGCATTTACTGACTTAAATTACAGTACAAACCAAAACATCACCAGCAACGTCTGTCTCGCCATGTGCTCCTCCCCCAGCCAGTTCTCCTGCCTGCCCCCCGCCGGAGGGAACTGCTCTCTTGAATTTGGCGTGTAACGTGTCTTTTCTTTTTATTGATACGTGTTTATAATTGTGTAGAGATTTACCGCATATGTAGTACATGTGTCTAATCGATAACTTGCTTTGTTTTGTGAGATTCTGAACTTGGAGTTGGTGCCCGTGCTGCCTGCACCTGCAGCTTACCTGTCGTGACACCGTGCATCTCACGGTGCACACAGGCCCCTGTCCGGTCTCCCATCCACGAGCCCCTGGGTCGTCTCCAGTTCTCTGCTGGACTCCTATGCAGGAGTCCTGCGGGTGCAGGTGTGGGGACAAGGCTGCAGGACCCAGGCCTGGACGAGAGCTGCTGGGCCACAGGAGAGTGAGCGCGTGCCTCCGCCAGGTAAACTGAGCGCCAGCGCACGTCCGCCCGGCGGATGCGTCCGCCCAGCGGATACACGTCTTCTCCACCGTTCGGCACTGTCTGACTTCTCCATTGCTGTCCATCAAATGTGTCTGTCTCTCCTCCTAGACCCTGAAGACGGGGCCAGGCTCCACCTGCTGCTGCACCCCCAGCGCCTGGCACGGAGGGCTGCTGAAAGAGCCGGCCCACGGCAGCCCCTCAGGAGGGAGAAGAGACGCGCCCCTCGGGGTGAGAGCACAGCTGGCAGAGCACGAGCTCGGAGTCCAGACCCGCAGGGGCCTGAGCGGGGCCCGCGTGTTCACGAGCCTCCCCTGAGGGTGGCCAGGGCCTCGTGCCACCTGATGGTCCCCCCGGCCCCCCAGGCCCAGGGTCAAGCAGGCGCTATTCAAAGCATGTTCTCTTCCCCACGGAGCTCATGTTCTTAGGACTGAAATAATACAGATGCCCTAAGAGGGCGCCGTGAAGAGCAGCAAGACAAATAACTGTGCAAATCAAGATTTTAGGGCCCAGACAGGAAACTGGGAAACAGATCGACGGGGACGGGCAGCGGGGCACCACGCCATCGGCCGCCAAGCTGCCCCGGATCCACGTCAGGAACACAAGATCCCACTGAGGACGCTAACGAGGAGATGTGGATAGTTTCACCAGCTCAAGGGCAGGAAAAACAGGCTTTCCTGTCATTTTCCAGGCAACTTCGAGAGACACTCCTGCTCAACTCCCTCACCAAATCCTAAGACCCACGTGGAGGGGCCGAGGCGCCATCCACACGCCCACTCACCACGTGTCACCCAGGTTCCCTCAAGCTCCGGCCCAGGCCCTGGAATGGCCCAGGGGCGGCGGACACAGTTTTGATCTTACGGAACTGACCGCTTGCAGGTGAGGGGATGTTAGTTAAACCATCAGCTAATAAAGGCAGAATCCTAAGACCATGGGGAGGTGCTGTGAGGGGGACTAACTGGGGACCTAATGACTCCTGGGTGGTCAGGGAGGGCTTCCCTGAGGAGGTGGCACTGAAGCTGAGACCAGATAGAGGAGAAGGGACCACCCACAGGGGCTCCAGGCAGAGGAAGAGCGGAGCGGGCCCGAGGCCCCAAGGCGGGCAGGAAAAGAGGTGGCCAGGGGAGTGGGGCCAGGAGGACAACAGACATCCCGGCGGTGGTGGCCCGGGGCTGAGCAGAGGGAGGACGCACTCCAATGGCCACTTTGCAGGGTCACTTGGCTGCGTGGCGCGGGGGCGGGGGGGCAGGGAACAGGAAAGGAAGGCGGGAAGCCAGCAAAGAGGATACTCGGGTTCTTTCTGCAGCAGCAGCAGAATGGGCGGCGGAGGCCGGGGTAACGGGCACGTCCAGCATCCAGCCTGAGGGCAGCCGAGAGCTCAGAGGGCAGGAGGCGTCGGGAGACACACACGTCAGAAAGACACGCGCTAAGTTCCTCCTGGATTGCCCCGCAGCCCCGTCCTCCTCGGAAGTGCCACTTCCGTGTTTCCTGATCCTGCGTGACCCTC
The DNA here is from genome assembly GCF_003031525.2 of Neophocaena asiaeorientalis asiaeorientalis. Taxonomy (NCBI): domain Eukaryota; kingdom Metazoa; phylum Chordata; class Mammalia; order Artiodactyla; family Phocoenidae; genus Neophocaena; species Neophocaena asiaeorientalis. Next base: position 1,881,871 of record NW_020175040.1, read on the forward strand.
GACGCCGTGCCCGTCATGAGGAGACCCAGGAGGCTCTACCTCCCACACAGGCCCAGCACCCGGGCCCCTCCGCTGCAGCCAGCCCCCTGACTGTGAGGGTCGTCGTGCCCTGCACCCTCCCTGCCTTCCAGCTCGCTCTGTAAAAGCTCACCTCCGCACTCTGACTGGGCCTCACAGTCGGCCCCTGCTGTTGCCATGGTTTTATTCCCTACGACTGCTCCGCCCCCACCCACGTCATGTCAGTCACATGACCCTTCCTGCTCCCCAGACACGCCAGGCTCCTACCCCACGGCCTTTGCACTTGCCAAGGCCTCTGACCAGGATGCTCTTCCCCCAGAGAGCCACAATTCTCATTCCCTCATTCCCTTCCTGTCTCTGCTCAAATGTTTATCCATCCTTGACCCCCCCCACCACCACCCTGCAACCCAGTAAGAGACAGGACCACCGGCCCCATTCCTCTGTCTTCTTTTGCTTGTTCCCTTTTATTCACAGCGCTCTCCACCCCCGACATATTACGTATCTGCTCACTCACTCTCTCTCCCGTATGGGATGTGGCCTCCACAAGGCAGAGGCTTTGTTTTTATTTTGTTTTTCCCATTCACATCTCGAGTGCCCAGCACAGCGCCTGACAGATAGGAGACCTCACCACACATGTGTGATGTAAACAGATGCAGCACCGTCCCTGCCCCAGGGAGTTCCAGTCCTGGCCTGGGCCCTACACATCCTCAAAGGCCCGTGGAGCTCCACACCTGCCTGGGGGGCAAGACCGGCCCCGAGGCTGGATGTGCAGTTAGAGGTTCCAGACCTCCCCCGGGTTGAGGAGCCTTCCAAGCAGGGGAGAAGCAGGGCTGAGGCTTGCCAACAGTGACAACAGAGGAGGCGGGGGGGCGGGGGGAGGGATGCCGTCGAGTGGGACAGGAAGGCCTTCTGCTTGGGATCAGCAGGCCGGCCCCCCTGAGCTCGGCTCCCAGGAGGGCTGGCTGCCTGCAGGGCCTCTTCCCGTCTCCCCGGCACCAGGCACTTCTGGGGAGGGAGGCTGGGCTCGGGGAGGAGGGAGGCGGGAACACATCAGGCAAGCAATGTTTCAAACTCCAGTTCGTGCTTGCTAAGCAGTTCAGCCCTTTCTGATTCACAAAGAGTTTGACCATCGTCTGGGCCGGTTATTCTTCATAAAAACGCAACGAGGTAGGTCAATATTTTTACATTCAATTTTATGGATGAAGAAAGAGGTTTTCGATGTCTCCAAGGTCACAGAGCAAACAGGCTGAGACTTGGGACAATAAGTGCTGGGACCGCGGGGCAGGCCTGACATCCCGGCCTGTCTCCCGACCACCCTAGCAGAAAGCGCACCACCCTGCA
>NW_020175040.1:1883285-1907205 GCF_003031525.2 Neophocaena asiaeorientalis asiaeorientalis
CAGGGAAGAAGGTGGGGAGTTGGGGCCGCCTCTAGAGCCGGGAGGGCAGAGGCAGGGCGCCCAGCCCCTCTCTCCTGCCCTGGCCAGGCGCAGTGGACAGTTTCAGACCTGACTTCTCAGCTGCTCCGCCCCCTCTGGCCACCCTTGGCGCCTGTCTCTGGGTGGCAGGGCCCCAGCACAGGACAGGCCCTCCGTGGAGGTCTGTGACTGACCAGGTGGGAGAGCAAACAGATGCCCCATCTGCCCCCAGGCCTGACACGTGTCTTCCGAGCATCTGCACTGTGGTTTGCAGCATCTGGAGCGCTTGGCAGGATGCTGGGCTCACGGTGACCGGGGCTCTTTCCGAGGCCAACGAACACCGGCCTAGAAGGGACCCGAGGTGGGGTTCACCAGGCGTCCGTCTCTGCTCTCCAGAGCAGTGTGCGTGCAAGAGCGGGCACCCAGCCGCGGGACGGAGACCTCACGATTTCACCATCGGCCAACACCGAAGGCAGAGGAGAGACACATCTGCCGAATGCTCACCAAGTGCTAAGCTGGTCCTTACCGTTCGCCCAACAACTGTCCAGGTGGTAACAGTGACCGCATTTTACAGACCAGGGAACTGAGGCCCAGAGGGTAAGGCACGTGCCCACCGCATCCGGATCCGCCCATCCTGAAAGCCCCTATTCTTACACCATATCACACGCATCGACCCCACCACGGACTGCACGGTACACTCCACCCCACGAGCGAGCTCTCTGGCAGCGTTCCTTCTGTAGGGTAAGAAATGGACGGGCCAACACCACTGCAGCCTCCTGCAAAGGAACAGCAGGTCTGGGGCCCCCGGACATCCTCCAGCATCAACAGATGCTAGAAAGAAGGGGGCTTAGCAGTCTTTCTGATGTGCAGAGATTTCTGTAATAATGGTACTGGCTGTAATGAGATTGGACCCCATTATCCGTTTTCGTTCCATTATTGAGCCTGGAAGCTCCTGGCTGTGCCAAAGGCGAGGGTCGAGGCCTTGCAACTTCATCATTACTTAATAAAATGTAAATTGGAGAGGAAGAGAAACACACAAGGTTGACACTAATAAGCTTACACCAGGATCAGTTACTTCAATTCAAAGAGGTTCAGACCGGAGGGAAAAATGAAATCAGCTTTTAAAGACCCGTCTAGGTTTGGCTCCATCAGACCCCACCAATTTGGTTTAATAAGACTTCAATTTGGCTGCTCTCATTTCTCCCTCTTCTTTGAGCTGGGCCGGCCACAGATAAGACGTCCCGCGCCTAATACGTTAATTGCATCTTGCACAAAAAAGCCAAGCTCGGGATGCTGCTCGGGGAGGAAGCGGCGTGAGCTGTGGAGGCGGCAGGAGTGGGTAGCAGATGGGCCCTGGGGACTCGGTTCCCACCCGCTTATTTTTTTAGAGAAATGACAACCATTCAGAAAGGTACAGGGAGTCAAGTGATGTAGTAACTACCTGTGTTCCTACCACTGGAATGGACCTCTGTGAGTCTGTCACTTGTACTTTGTCTTGATGTCCAGTTGAAGGCCCCAGTCCTGTCCCCGGCCTCACCTCACCTGGAGTAATCACCTTCATGAAGTCCTCATGTGTCCCACCGTACACATTTACAGCCACGTGTGCACCCTGGATAGGACCGGTTGTTATTTTATACAACGGCGCCCTATTACTGTTTAACTCAAATACTTGTTTTCTTCCTCTGTATCGTGGTTTTGACATCTGTTCATATCGGGAGACATATCTGTACACAGATCTATCTCTGTATATTCATCTGTATGTTTACGTAGACACTGAGCTATCCGTTCGTACAGTCTACCCAGGTCACTCTTTCTGGCTGCTGTACAGTACTTCTTTACATGAAAATGCTCCCTTTTATTTATCTGCGCCCTTACTGATGGACACGTGGGCCGCTGTGAACGACGCTGTGGTGGCCATTTCTGTGGTGTCAGCCCACACACGCACACGGAGCGTCCCCGAGCAGGTGTTGGGACAGAAAACTGTGGTGTGCAGAGCACAGCTTCAGTCTCACTAGGGCTTCCCAACTACCAGCTCACAGCCTTCCAGCGGTGCTGGGAGAGGCCTCCTCTCAGACGGCACCGGCACCGGCACCGCAGGCCCTTAACTGCTGCCCAGCCGTCAGATCACCAGGACGGCAGCTCCTCGGGGTCCTGCTGCCGCCACTTCACCCCAAGGCGAAGTGGTGAAAGCCCCTCTGCACCGCGACCCTGCCAGGCCCAGCGGCCTCCAGGGCGTGCTCCCAGGGAGGGTGACACACCGCATGAGGTCGGGCCAGGCCCCTCTCTGTCCTGGCTCTGCTCCTGGGCCCACTGCCCCCTGGGCACCAGTGCCAGGAACTGGGCCCTAGCAGCACGGGCCACTCTCCTCCCGCCCGGCCTTGTCTTGGGGGACGGTGCTGGCTGCTCAGAGGTGGGCTCTGTTCCACGCAAACATCCCACTGGGGCCTAACTAAAGCCAACTACTCCCTGGGGAGGTGGAGAGCCGAGGAGACCTTCCTCTCCGGGGTCCCTGCGTAGAAATGAGAAACACCCCCTAAGAGAAGGAGGAGGGTCTTCAGAAGCCTGGGGACCCACAGACCGAGCTCCAGGGTCAGAGATGGTGTGGGGCTCTGCCTGGCTGCGTGTCTATCTTCTCCGGGAGGCCCGCCCTGCCCCAAGCGCCCGGCCAGGCTGCGTTCCCAGTGGTCAGTCACCGCTGGGCCCAGCGTGCACCTTGCCCACCTCCCCAGTCACGCCCCACACCAGTCCAGGCCCCTGCCCAGGGTCCCGGAGCCCCGACAGTGCTCCTCACGGCCTCATCGTCATTCCCACCAAGTGCCCGCGCGTCTGGCTCCCTTCTGGGGGGCTCCCGTGCCAGGCGGACAGCGGCCCGTGGGCAGGCTGGGTCATTCTGCTCACCGCCGGCCCCCCTCTCGATACCTGCCATGTGGTGGGCACCCGGGGAGGAAGGGGACGGATTCAGTTTCTACCACTCGGCCCAGCGAAGGCCGCACCCCTCCACTGCGACCTCACAAACTAACCCTGGTTATTAACCACCCAGTCCTGCAACAATGAAAAACCGTAAAAGTGACAAGGGGCCTGCCAGGAAGCTTTACGTTCCTCCCCCAGCCACCCTCCACGCATTTGTCATCCCATAAAACTTTAAATTGAATTACACCAATGCCTGATTCTTCTGTTTTCCATACGACTGGGGCTTTAATTGTTTTTAACGACATTCTTGGGCTTTTTGGGGGGTAAGGAATCCTTGGGAGGTGCGCCAAGGGGGCCAGCTCTGTCCCGGGGCTGAGCCCGGGAGAAGCTGTGGCCGGAGCAGCAAACACGACCACACCTGGGCCTCGGAGAACCAACCGGGCGGCCTGGATCCCAGGTGGACAGAAGGGGCCCATGGTCCCAAGGGCGGGGCTCCTCAGCCCGTCCCCGCCACGCCCCCCGGGCCCCGCTCCTGGGTGGGCACCGCCTCTGCTCGCGCGCTGAGCTTGGGGTGAGTTCTGTAAGTGTTTCCGAGCCTCAGTGCTGTCACCAGTAAAGCGGCTCATACCCCTGGCCCAGATGTCGTGGCAATGTAAGCGGCCTGTGTCCACATCTGCAGAGGTCCAGGGAGCGCAGGTCCTCGGGGGGCGCGGCGGCCCAAGCTCAGCCCCTGGCTCCATCCTCGTCCTTCAAGGGCTCGCAGCCCGTCAGTGGCAAATCCCAGAGCGTCTTCCCGTCCACTGGGCCTCACTTCTCGCTCAGATTCCCCAAGAGTGGCCCTTCCCCATGTTTCTGCCGGGCCACCCGCCTTGTACAGAGCCCGGGCGAGACGCCACCGGTCTTCAGCCCATGGGGCTCCAGGGGTCCGGCGTCATCCCTCTGGCACCCGGCCCAGCCTCCTCCCGCGTCAGTATGGGGCTCTCCCAGAGCTCGCCTGGGCCCGGCACCCTCCACCCTCTGCTCCCGCAAGCGCGCCAGGCCACGTGCCTTCCTGTTCACCTCGCACGTGGGCATTCGTCAAGTCCCGTTTTCAGAGTCATCACCCACATTCCCTCAACTGGGTTTAACTCAACACATTCTTGTAGCACCTGCTCCGAGGCAGGCCTTACACCTGACCCTGGGAGCATGTGGGGCAGATGTAAGTGCCACTTAGGACAGCTGTTATGCCGTGGGAGAGGGGTCAGGGGGCCAGGAGAGGAGGTGACATCTGAACTGGGTTTAAGGACAATGCCATGCAAATGAGACCAGGAGAGTGTCAGAAATGAAAGAGCAACTTCTCCTTCTGGGTCCCTCTCCCCCTTCCCTGGGCTTTCCTTCAGGGAAAGCTCCCGGTGTCACAGTGCGGGAAGGAGCCCGAACACCTACAGGAAGCCTGCATTTTCCAACTGGTCCCGGAGCCCAGCTGTCCCGAAAGACGTCAGGAAGTGCTCCCGCCTTTCCTGATGGCGGAGGAGAGCAGGTGCAGGATGCCGCCTGCCGGGAGCACAGAATTTCTTCCACGTCCCAAGTTTTAAGATTCATGGAAATCTTCGTGTTCTACACCACAACAGATCCATGTTTGTTTGACAATAAAAATAAGGTTTGGAATTAACTGCCCTTTCGAAAACTGACACTGCAGGAAACTGACCTGCTGGCCCTGGGCTGCCAGTCCCTGGCACGAGGTGGCATTCACCCTGAACCCCTGCCGCAGAAAACTGCATCCAGCAGGCGCGCTGGTTCCAGCGCTGCAGGTAGGTAACAAAGGTGAAGGGCACTCATTCCTGCTTCCCACGCCCAGGCCAAGCTCTAAAATCCCCAGCCACGAATAACCCCAGCCAGAGCCAGCAAATCAGACAGGCTCGGCTGCGGCACAGAGAAGGCCCTGTGGCTCCGCTGAGCTTGGCCCTTGAGAAGCCACCTGCGGGGGAGAGCTCCGAGGAGCCAGGTGACCAGAGGTGCTCAAAGGAGGCTCGGCCTCGGCCAGAAGATTTGCCTTCCACACCCCAGAGATCTTTCCAAAGGTATAGGCAAAGCTCGGGGCTGACTAATGTCTTCCTGGAAATCTGGAGAGATTTCTCAAATGTGAGTTATTCCTGCGTGTGGGCAATCAACATATCTACCTGCTGTGTGGGGCTGAGAGGAGCTCTTCCCCAAGAGCTGTGATGAATTTATAAGCCCTGGCCCAGAAAGCAGGTTGAGATGTCAATATTAATACTATCTGAAAAGTTCAGGAGTTGTAGTTGAGATTAATGAAAATGACTTTAGACACGTAAGCAAGAACTTCGAATGCGAAAAAGTAAAGGAAATAAGCGGCCCCAGCGTGGGCGGAGAGTCAGAGGGAGCTTCCCGTCAAGGCGACAGCTGTAAGGACAGCTGTGGACAGGCAACGGACAAGCGGAGGTGGAGGCAGGGCGGAAGCGGGGTCCGAGCCCCACTCTGCCTGCTCCAGACCCAAGCCCCGCTCCGACCCCGCGGCCCAGCACCGCCTGCCCCGGCTCCAAACCGACCGCTGAGGTCCACTCCAGGCTCTGCCCCGTAGCTCGGCCACTGCGCTCTGTCTCAAGAGCCTGTGGTCTGCAGACACTCTAACGCGCTAACCATTGGGCCGTCCACCAAGCCAAGCCATTCAGGCGACTGGGGACCTGCCACGTGCAACTGATGAGCGGCCTCCTCCTCGTGTCCTCAGGACCCCCACTGCTCGGCCCGCTGACTCCGCAGCCTCAGCTGGGGCTCCACTGCCCTGGGCCGCCTTCCAAGACTGCCCAGGCTCCCAGGGCCTCTTGTGCCTACTCCGCCACCGTCACCATCATCACCTCGCCGCCCCGCCCCCCAGCGCTGACACGCAGGGAGCACCTACTGTACACCCCGGGCAGTGTTCCCACAGGCTCACGTACATCAGCCAGCTCACTCCCCGCAACGCCCCTGAGGGTCCGTCCTACTGTGACCCGTGCTGTCCAGGGGACCTGACTGGGGCCCAAGGTCACCCAGCTCAGCAGTGGTGGGGCCGGGATGCAGACCCTGCCGGGGGAACTCTGGGCCAGGGCTCTCTGAGAACACGCAGCTCTGATTCTTTGTATCCTGCCCCCAGGGGAGGGGACCTGGTACATCCTCGGTGGCAAAAACCGCTGAACGTGTGGCTGAGGGCAAGGGGGCACGCCTCTGTGCGGTGCAGCGGTTACAAAGCAGGTCCTGGAGTCAGACTTCCTGGTTCAAATCCCTCGAGTTATCCTGCGACCTTGGGCAAGGGGCTTAACCTCTCTCTTTTTCCTCAAATGGAAAACGCCCCTGCCTCACCAGGCAGTTGCGAGGATTACGCTGGGTAATCTGTGTGGAACAGTTTGCATGGCATCAAAAAGCTAGAAACTGTTCAATAAAGATTAGTGATCAACACGATTACTGTTACTATTTCATCATCAACAGAAAGGAGATGCGCATCCTGGCTCCATCGGGGTTACCGCGACAATGAAATTATGAGACGTGCGGGCACCCAGCCAGTGCCCGGCATGAGAAAAGGCTTGAAGGCCCAGCTTCCCCAAAGGTGATGGACGAGGGGTTGCAAACTTTTCTGTAAAAGGCCAGACAGCAACTACTTCAGGCTCTGCAGGCCCTACAGCCTCTGTCGCCAGCTATTCAACTCTGCTGTCGTGGCATGAAAGAAGCTGCGGACATAAGCTTTATGTAGAAAAACAGCCTGCGGGCAGCAGCTTGCCGAACCTGCTGAGCTCTGAGGCCCGGCTCCTGTGAGCTGAGCCGCCTGGAACAGAAACAGCAGCCCCGTGGCTGCAGCAGCCAGACGCGCCTCGGTCAGATCCATCTGTGCCCGATCCGGGCCGCCAGGCTCCGCGGGTGCTGCCTGAGCCGCTGCGGGGGCACGGCTGAACGCCCCGCAGAGCAGGCTGCCGTCCACAGGCCTCCCGTGGCGGTCGCCTCTGAGCACCTTCTCAGCTTGGGCACACGGCACAGGCCAAGACCTGGTCCTGCAGCCCCGGGGGAAGACCGCGGTGTGAGCAGAACAGGGTGTGACCTGCAGGTCCAGTCTCCTCATCTGTATCCTGGACACAAGAATAACACCACGTCTTGTAAAGCGGAGAGAGAAGAATGCACGCGCAGGCCCTGGTTGGGTGCTGCAGTGATTATTATTCCTACCGGTCTCCTAGGAAGCAGAAGCAGAGGGAAATCCACTTGAGATGACTTTCAGAAGCTTAAGGGCATAAGCTTCGTGCAAAGTCTGTTTGGGGTAGAACGGGTAACACACAGGCCAACGTGAGTCATGTTATATCGCAAATAAAAATCGGCCCATGAATATACATAATCCTCAAGGTAATTCTCCCAATCTCGCGACGGTAATGGAGCCACCCTCGCTCACTGAGGCATGAATATTTACCGTCCTCTGGCTTTACTGCTCTCGATCTGGGTTCAATTTTGCAAATTAAAATGAGGGCTGTGTGGATAGAGAGATTACAGGAGAGCCCCCTGAAGCCTGCTGTCCCCGGAGAGGGAGCCAGGCGGGGGAGTTGCTCCTTCCCGCTGGCCTGGTACCTCTGCCCAGAGGGTCAGGAGCAAGAGAAAATGGGGCGAGGGGTCGCGGGGCGGTCAGGACCCTGGGAAACACGCGGTGTGGCAGTCCCAACGGCGCTGAAGACGGAAGCATGTTTCCGGGTGGGAAAGGTGTGCCAATGCCCAGAGGCCTCTCTTTTGGATGGCTGAGGAGTTTCCGAGCAGCCAAAGGAGCAAGGGCTTCAGGAGCTGACAGACCTAGGCTCACACCCTGGCCAGGGCCTGGAGCTGGGGCGTGTCATTTCACCTCTCTGGGCCTCAGCGGCTTCACCTGGAACGTGGGGATAAATACTGCCTCCCTCCCAGGCCCATGTGAGAATCTGGAGCCGGGTAGGCAAGGTGCCTACAGGGCGGGACACGGGATGGGTCTGCAGCTCCACAGGCAAGGACCAGTGATGCCGGCCAAGGGGCGACACAGACCTGCAGAGTGGGAGCGACTCCCGCTTGGGGCAATCCTGGTGCAGCCTGGCAACCGTCCAGCTGGGCTTACTAACTGTCTGTGGGGAGGCCAGGGGAGATCCTGACACTCTAGCCAGGTCTTGCTGGTAGAAGCGAGCACCCTTCTGCTGTCCTGGGTGACAGGGCAAGGGGAGCAGGAGACGGAGTGGACGGCGGGGATGAAGGGTGCTGTGACGGGTGGCTCAGGGACCCTGCTGGCGGCCTGCAAATGTGGGGCACCTGTCTGCCTGTCACAGACCCGTTTCCCTAGAAACCAAAAGCCAGAGATAGAGAGTCACTTAATCTGCCCTCGAGGCTCTAAAAAACCAGCTGGAACAAAATCTGTGTGAATTTGGTCCAAAACCCCTTTGCAAGGACAGCGCTACCACTGCTGGAGCGCCCATTATAACTGGCATCAGACGAGGCCTCCCAGCAGCCCTTGGCTCACACGGTCCCGTACTGCCGAGGAACCTGAGGCTCTCAGACTCACACAGATGGGGCTGGGCCAGGACGGCGCACAAGGCCAGACCCTCCTGCGTGCCCTGCACTCTGCGGGGTCCGAGGAGACCAGGATGCGTCGGACACAAGCTCCACCCCCACCCCCAGAGCTTCCAGCCGCTGGACAGTCCGCCCCCTCCCGTGCACCAGGTGTCAAGGGCTGCCGCAGGGAGGCGAGGAGGGCGGGGCTTGAGGAAGCAGCCACGGCTCCCACTTGGCAGGGACTCGGCTGGGGCGGGAACCCAGACGGGAGGTGACGTTTGCGCGGGGCCTCGAGGAGGTGAGAGCAGCTCAGGCAGGAGAGGGGCAAAGGCCCGGAGGCCCAGGAGGACGCACGCAGGGCGGGGAGGAGCCTGTGAGCACCAGGGACTGTAGCGGAGGCCAGAGCCGGTGGTGCAGGGCCCGGAGGTCGGGCCAGGGCTGGAGCCTCCCCCTGCCGGCCGGAGGGGCCGTGAGATGCTGCCAAGGGGGCGACGGGTGCCGACCGCGCTGTCAGCAAGGCCCCTGGGGCAGCCTGGGTGGAGGAAAGGCTGATGGGAGAAGAGACCCAGGGCAAGACGGACCCAGCCGTAGCCTTGCTCACCCACTGCGCCCAGAGCGCCTGAGACGCGGCCGCACAGAGCAGGCCGCGGGGTCTGTGGAGTGAATGAAAGAACAAAAGGAGGGTCTAGACTCGGGGAAGCCTGGGTGGAGGGAAAGCACGGGCCACCAGGCTGGGAGCACGAGGACCCCAGGCCGTGCGTGCAGGGCTTGAGCGGTGCCGGTGGGGCCTGGGACCAAAGGGTTACTTGCTGCGCTCGGAAAACCCTAACCCCCAGCCTGACTAGACGTCTTCTATTTTTCTTTCTGCTTTCTTTAAGACCCCAGATGTGTCCCTACACATCAAAAGAGAGCAACTTATAAAGTTAAACTAAATCAAGGGCTTTTGTTCTTAGGCATCGTTGCTGAACTAATTACTCCTGTATGTTGTTTAATGAAATAGTGGTGCTATATATTAAACCAGGCAACAGGATGAGCACATGAGTTACAAGGAAGGTCGGGGCTGGGATTATAAATTTAACTTCTTCTTAAGAAGAGATGAAACAAACGACCCAACTCCCCGCTGTCGAATGTCACGGAGGGAAAATGATGGCACCGAGAGCGCCGAGGGAGGGCCGGCCGGTTCACGGAGGCTGGCGGCACCGGGCCCAGCCCCGGCTCCCCGCCCTGCTCCTCTGCACCCAGGCTCCGCGCAGGCCCAGGGCTCGCTCCTCAGCCCCCACGTCCCTCACCCCCTGACCGCCAGGACCACGTGACACCGCACACAGGACAACCAGCCATGTCAACAGCCATCCAGAAAGCTGGAAACAGCCCTAAAAGGCGCTCAGGGAGAAGCCGTGCAGCAACCTCCCCACGGCCAGAGACGTGGGACAGTCCAAGGGTCAGGCCCAGGGGACGGCAGGTAGTGTGGCGCCTCCCTCCTGTGGACCAGAACCACTGCACGTCAAGAGGAAACACTGACACAGCAAACAGGTCCATCAGGGAACCCACCGTGCTTTTATTCCTGAGCACGTGCGTGTGTACATGCGTGCCTGTGTGTGCGTGTGTGTACGTCAAAAAGGATGTGCACATGCTCTTAACGCTGGTTCTTTCTGAAGAGCAGAATTGTAGGGAGTTTAACTTCCAGCTTTAGGTGACAGTGTATTAAGTTTTCACAAGTATGCATTTCTCTTATAATTGATAAAGCAATAAGTAAATACCACTCTTCAAAGAACAGATCCACCAACAAGCGGCAATCCTCCTGTGACAGAGACTAGAGTTGAGGGTGATCAGAAAGGGCCGCACCCTTCCTGGCAATGCGTGAGGTGCTACGGTAAAGGTGTACTTCGTGGATCACTCGCCTAAGCGAAATTACTTTCGAAAAACTTAAGAAGGAAAACATTTAACGTAAAGATAATGTTATGAAACAACACAAGAGCAACTAACCAAGCACCTTCAAAGACACGAGGACATATGTGTGAAACAGCGATGCTAAAGGCATCAGAAAGAGTGACGCGATATTAAGTAAAAGTTAAATAGAGTGATCTCCACTATACACAAATATATAGCATATAATTAAGGGAATTAAAGGGAATTCATATAAAAGTGATTGACAGAATTGTGGTCAATTTTTCCCTTTATGCTTTTCTGTATTTTTCCCACTAGGTAGACACTGTTTTTATAATCAGAAAAAAAGATGTCACCAACAGAGAAGGAGGAAAGATTCCAAAGAAGTGTGTCCAAGTCAGGGCCTCCAATCCCGAGGCCCGGGTGGTGCAGGAGAGGGCTGGGCCTCGGGCCGGAGGCACCGGCTGGCTGGGGTGGCACTGCAGCCCCAGGTGAGTGCACAGCTTCCAGACGTGGAGCCGTGCCCTCCCGCCAGCAGGACCGCGGGGACCTCGGGCCAAGGAGGACCTCTGTCAAGTGAGGCCCGCGGCCCCTCTGCCCTCGGGACAATGTCCTGCCCTCTGGACGCACGGAGCAGAGGCTGCAGCAGCCTGAGCTTGGCCCGTGGCCTGGCTCTGCTCCCTATGACCTGCCAGCCCCACGACCCCGAGCACAGGCCATTTCCTGAGCGTCCACCGCCAGGATGGCAGCAAGCGTAAGCGCTGTCCTGACTGGCAGGCCCCGGCACAGGGCGCAGATAATAGCAGGGACGCACTGACAAGCAGGGAGCAGGGACCACTGCCCGCTCTGTGCAGGGCACCCCACGGGCACCCACGCATCCCCACAGCGCGGGGCAGCTGCCACCATCACCGCACTTCCCAGCTGAGGAAAACGAGTCCCATTGATGTAAGTACTTACTCCAAGTCCCACAGCTGGGAGGCGGTAGCATTTTACCCAGAAACTACGACGCACCAGGTCCCTCATCAGTTCGGTCATCCTGTAGGAACGCCGTGACGGGAAGTGATGCACAGACAAGGGGACGAGACCCACGAGGCCACGTGACTTGACCAAACCCGATTCCAACCAAGAGCCACCCCAGTCCAAACTAATGCTCACCCCAGCCCAGGCCACCTTCCCAGGGAACTCCCTCTTTGCAGAAGGGGTTAGAATTCCCTAGCAAACATGGTGAGCAGGAAAACTGTCTCTGAGTGTTCTTTACAGCTAAATGGTTAGGAGAGAAGAGAAGGAAACCCCCAAACCCCCTTGGCCCAGAGCTCTTGCTGCGTCCTGTGACCAGAAGGCTGGGAGCCGCAGCCTCCCGCCCAGCCACGGCTGCACCTCCAGAAGTGGGGACCGCAGTGAGCTCTGCCCCAGGGATGGTGGCCCAGCTGTCTCTCAACTGCTCCTCATTAGCCGGCATTCCAGTTTTCAACAAGCAAGGACGCCCCGTCCTTCCTTGGAGGGCGCGGGCCGACCCTCTCCTAACACCAGCATTCTCCTGGTGGGTGCTCAACCAAACAAAGGCTTCCCTGTACCGGGCAGCCTGGGGACACACAGGCGGCAGGACCCCCTCCCCCGCCTTTGCGTGTGTCCGAGGCTGGCAGGTGGACAGGGCCAAACCCCAGAGAACAGAGCCTGGCCCAAGAAGGCGCGCTGCCAGGGCCCTGTCCGTCCGAGCCCACTGCAGCTCAGCGTTAAGACTCACTCCTCCACACTTTGGTTCTGTCCTCCCAGAGGGAAAAGCTTTATAACAGCACTGCTCTACAGGGCTGCCTGGGGTTAAATCAGAAGGAAAGATGGGCAGAAAATGCTTAGCCCCATACCTGCTGGGGAGCAGGCCTCCTTCCATCTTTTGAAAGTTCCGTCTCAGAATCTTCCCGACAGAGGCCTCCTGACCGCCAGGACCGACCATCCGAAGTGGAAGCTCTCTGCACCTGCCGTGCTCCCCTTGGGGGCCGACGGCCACGCACGAGTGCGATGGCGACCCGGGCACCGTGCTTGGGGCTGGGACTCCAAGACGGAGTGGCCGGGGGCCTCTGGGCAAGGAGCAGAGCCAAGCAGGAGAACTGGCTCTAACTTGGGCCTCGCCGGGCTCCGGCCCCCATGACGGATGCACCAACTGGAGTCTGAAGGATTTCAAAGAGCGTCTCCAAGGGCTGGGGATGGAAAGAGCACCCGACGCAGAAGGGCAGCTGCACTTGAGGGCTGGGGCCAGTGCCTTCGCAGAACCCCGTCCAAGCGGAGAGAGGCCCAGCAGGAGACACCCACCAAGGTCACACAGGAGGAGAGCTGCCCAAGCTGGGGGAGGGGGCTGCTGGATCTCCCAGGGGCTGCCAGCCGCACACCTGAGGCACTGTGTCCCGAAGGTCATGGGAACATGGCTCTGAGCTAAACCACCCCCCTCCCCGAAGAAGCCCCAGTTCCCAGTCTTTTCCCAAGCTCACTCTTTGCTGACCACCCTCCAGACTCCCGCTCTGCAGGAGAGGGGTTGCAACGAGGCTGGGGGCGCCCAGAGAGGGAACCCTGGGCACCGCAGAGGGAGAACCCATCGTACTCCCTACGTGCCAGATGCTGCCCGCTTTTGAAAACTGCAGAGACCAAATTTCTGTAAAAAACTACATTTTCAGTGAATGAAGGAACCATGCAATTAAAAGGAATTGCATAGTTAATCCTTTTCTAAAACACATCACCATCCTCCTATGCGATTTTGATCTGAATCCAATTTTTAATTTTAAAAATTTTCTTAGAGGGATATCTTCTGCGTTATAAATAATCTTTGTTCATGTGTGTTTCCAGTTAGTTCACATTGTTGGGTAGCTGGTTTCCTTACCAGACACCTTTAAAAAATTTTTAAGCTTTACTGAGTGGGCTTTTGTCCACAAAGAGGGTTGCTTTCACGAGACCTCCCCCGGCCCCTGCTGCACTGCAGGCAGCCCAGGCCAGGGGCACTGCTGCCCGGACAGGGCGAGGCAGAGGGGGCACCACCCACGGCACATCTTCAGGAAAAGAAGCAGAACGAGTAAAGTAACGCAACCTCCGTGAAAGACACCAGGCGGGAAGGGCGTGCTCAGCGGGAAGACACTGCACTCCTACCCCCGTGGGCCCACTGCCCTCGGGGCCCCGGCTCCCCATCTGAGCCCCCAGGGAGCAAAGCACAGGGCAGGGTGGAGGCCAGGGCCCCAGGGGTCGTGCTAGATGCAGCAGTATCCCTGTCCACGGCCTCCAGCTCAGCCCGGGGCTTCAGAGCCAGGGGGCGGCAGGAAATGGTTCTACACGGCCCCTTACTTGCCAGGGGAAAGAAGAGAAAACACGGGAAATCCTGCGACTTTCTCCCCGGCTTTAATTACACACACAACTCCGGTGGGTCCTTGTTTCCTAACCTTGCCGAGAGGCTCATCAGACACCACGCCACAGGGCTGTTCTCGACTATGCCTCAGATGGCCTGAGAACACTGTGGCCAAAGTGCATCCAGGTGATAATGGTGACAGCTGCTTCTCCTCCTGGAAAGCTCAGGTACCGAGCTCTGCCTTTGGTCCCGTTACGACTTCATTAAGCTGCACAAGGTGGACGTGGTTGGAAAACTGCTCCTTTGTGTTGCTTTTCAGTTTCCTTCCCGAAATGTGTCTATTTTAAATGGGTCAGTGGATGTTCAAGTAGGAAAAGGTGGCATTTGAATAAGATCCCAGAATGTGGCATCCAGCCTCCGAGCAGGCCAAGCCCAGCTGGCCAGCAGAGCCAGGACAGGGGAGCTGCCCGGCACACACGCCGGCACCTCTGGGATGCGTTTCTGCCCCTCCGGGGTGCGCTGGGCTGGCTGGAAGGGCGCCCTCAGGCGGCTCTGACCTTGCTGCTCGGCCTCAGCCATAGATCCTCAAATATTTGATCTCTACCTTCACATCCAAAACCACAAGGATTTGTGGACAGACCGATGGTCTCTGGCAGCTAAAAGTCCAGATCTGAATGCTGGTTCTGCCACTTACTAGCTGTGTGATCCTGGTCCTGAGGTTCTTCTTTGTACCTGTTCCCCTGGGCACGTGTGTCGACTGCGGGGGACCCAGCAAGCTCTCAGCAAACGGCAGCCCCCCTCCCTGTCCCCCGGGTGCTGAGCCCTCTCCGCCAGGAGGGTCTTGGCCCTTGACTTCCTGCCCCGAGGTTTCTCCGTCACGCTGCCCCACCCCTCCTCTGACTGACCCAGCCTTAGGACCCGCACCCTGGGCTCTTCCCTACGAGGGCTCGCCTGCCCACCCTGCGCTGTGCAAATCCGTGTCTCTGGGCTGGATCTCGCCTTTTCTGCACCCGCCACTCACGATCACCCTGCAGCTGGATGGACCCTACCCGTGGGAGAAACTCAGCACCAAACACATTCATCTTCCCCCGAAGGCCCTCGTCCTCCCCATCATGACGACAGGTACCTCTCTGTCGGGACCACCCAACAGCATGCGGTCATCTGCCCCAGGTCCTCCCACGACCACGGTCCACGGTCGAGAGAGGGAACATGTTCACGCATCTAGGGGGCGACCGGGCGCGCGGCAGGCCCTCAACATCTCCCTTTCCAGCTCGAAAGAACAGAGCCGCTGCCACGAGGGGCAAAGCATGGGCTGGAGGAGACGCTCCACGGGCTATGACACCAGCGCTGTGAGATGCAACGGCACTGGCTTCCGTTGTTCGTTTGCAAAGCAGGAAGACTCTTTTGCGGGTGAGTGTGTGGAAAGCCTAGTTCAGCACACGGCACACAGCGGGAACTCAATAAAAATGTATCTTCTCCCAATTCATGCCTCTCCCACCCCCGGGACCCAGTCCAGCCTGGGGCACACACTAAGCCAGAGTGAACCTGGCCCCGGAAAGGCTGAGGTCACAGCCCGGGTGCCTTCTGGGACGGACGGACAGCCTGGCTCCTGCGGCCTGAACGGGCAGGACCCTGGGCCATCGCGTGCCACGGAGGCAGAGCCACGCCGGAGTCTGGCTTCCAGCCCCTTCTCCCGAAGCTCCGGGTCTGAACGGCCGAGGCCTGGGTCACTGCTCGGAGCTCCGCTTTTCCAGTCGTGCTTATCTGCACACGCAAAACACGTCTGCAAACCGCTGCAAGTTCCAACTCCTCGGAGTGCTCACCCTTACCCGCTGCTCAACTGCCAAGAGAGGCCGAGGTGGGCCCAGGGCACCACTGGGACCACAAGGGGTCTGGGCCCCACGGCTTAGGGACTGAGGAGAGATGCTCCCCCCAGCACGCAGCGGGCACACCCGCAACCGTCTTCATGACCCCCCAAACAGAACAGGGTCAGGGCCCAACTCTGCAGACAGAGGAGGCCCCGAGACCCAGCAATGGCCGCGTTCCCGCAGCTGCGAGTGGCGAGGCCGGGCTGCTCGCACCAGGGCCAGGCGTGCCCTGACTGTCCCCGTGCAGATAAAGCAGCTCAGTCAGTTCCTGTCCGGTCATCCAGCCGACTGGAGTCAGGCCCTGAAGGAACAGACAGGGAGCATGGACAACCCCTTGGGATGCTTCGTAAGGCCTTTCAGGCACCAAAGTGGGCTTGTGGGGTTCAGGCCTTAACTCCCGGGAGCTTCTCCTTCTAGCCGGTCCCCGGAGCCCCTCTTCCTCACGGGTAGCCTGAGACATAATCCACCACCAGGACAGGGTCCAAGGAGGGCCCCTCATCTCCATGTCCCCTGCCAAGGAGCCAAGCCCCTCCCCCCACACCCAGCACCGAGGCCTCGGCCCCGGGAAACATGGACTCTGAACTGGGTGTCACTTTTCCCCAAGTCTCTGGCTCCATCTGCTGTCTCTGAATGTCACAAGGAGCTGAGGCTTGAAACAGTGTCCGGAGGGCAGCTGTGAGGCTGCACAGGCTCGGGGAGGGCCGGGCAGGGCAGGAGTGGCCCTGCGTGTGGCCAGGCCCCCATGCCCGCAGCGAAGCTGCCCCTCGGTCTCAGAGGATGGGGCAGGGTAGGAGGGTGCTGGTGAGAAGACTGTTTGGTTGACCCTTGAGCCCACTGCGGTCTGGTTCCAATTAAGTACAAAAATGAGCCTAGTTACTAGGTTACCCTACTTGCTGAAACTTGTCTGAAAAGCCAGAAATCACTTCACACAGGGTGACCTGGGGTTTCATGCATGGTGCTGGGGCAGCTCTAAGGGCTGAGTAGAAAGAATGTGGGTTTTGGGATTAGAAAGTCTTGGATTGGGGGTGAATCACAGCTCACACGCTGATCAATCGGGCAGCCCTGGAAAATCCACCTCCCTGGGTCCCACCTGGCTCGTCTATCAAAGGTTAGAAAAAGAAATACCTTGAAAGGATGGCATTATGCAGGTTAGTGAGACAATGTGTGCGGCGAACAGCACAAACCTTGTCTTATTCAAACCTTTTGTAGTTGAAGAAAACTACCCATTTTACAGATGGGGCAACTGAAGCCCAGAAAGCTCTGTGGGACTTTTAAACATTCATTTTGATTTTCAAAAGGCCACTGCGTGCTGTATTGTAAATAAAAATCACATCTAAAACAGAATGACTCAGAAAGGTTAAAAGTAAGAAAAGATAAAGATTACTACCCAAACAAAATGAAAACTGGATTGTCAAATTTAAATCTACGAAGCCTGCATTCTGGGTGGAGAAAGGTGAAATGAGTCAAAGGGCCACCAGTGATTCATGAAGGCCCTAATCTACGACAAGAACGTGAGTCATGAACGGTCACACACCAAAGCGGAGCACATAATATAGAAAGCATAAGGGAAGGGAAGGAAAACACCAAAAACAACCAATTCACCCCAGTGAGCGTCTAACAGATCACACAGGAAGAACAACTAAGAATATTAGAGGAGCCGAACAAGGATAAGCGATTAGCTCACACTAAGCTCTACACAGATACGACATACAAGGGCGGTGTGTGTGTATTTATCTCAAACTTGATAACAGATAAGTCTTCTTTTTAAGAGTCCCTGGAACATGTACAAAATCATATATTAGGCCATGAAGAAGAACGCAATAAACTCCAGTCAACATGACACAGGCCACATTCTCCCCCCACAGGGCAATAAAAACTCTAAACGCACAACAAAACTAACAGGAAAAAACCCAACTTGGAAACAAAAAAGATTTTCTCACTAAACAACTCTTGAGTCAAAGGAAGACTCAAAGTGGCAAAATATCTAGAAAGTAACAATAAAATATACAGTGGAACAGAGCTCAGAGGACATTCACAACCTCACACACCTAAAGAACTACGTAAGACCAATACCTTTAGCTTCTAAGTTAGGAAGCTAAAAAAAGAAAAAAAAAAAAAAATCAACCCAAGGAGAGAGGTACAAAAACAAAAGCACAAATTATTCATTTAGTAAAGAAAATAGTAGGATTGAGAGATAAATGCAAAAGCAACTTCTTAAAAAATGGTAAAGCACAGGGAGATCAGCTCGGTGCTCTGTGACCACCTAGAGGGGTGGGATAGGGAGGGTGGGAGGGAGGCTCAAGAGGGAGGGGATATGAGGGTATATGTATGCATACAGCTGATTCACTTTGTTATACAGCAGAAACTAACACAACATTGTAAAGCAATAATAATCCAATAAAGATGTTTAAAAAATAAAATAAAATAGGAAAACAAAACAAAACAAACCAAAAAAGAATATATGTATTACCAGGTGTCCCATATAAGGTACACATCAGCTCATTCTTCAAAATCATAGTAGAAACCGTAACAGTAACACACAAAAAACTGTGAAGCACAAACACAAAATATTAGAGATAAAAAATAGGAAATGACCGTATGTAAACACATTAAAAGAGGTTTACTTTCAAAACTCAATGCAAATAAATTTGAAAATATAACTTAAATAGACAATTTTCTAGGAAAGTATTTTACCAAAGTTGTCCCTAGAAGAGATGGAAACCAAAAAGACTAATACAAAAGAAAAAGAACTAAAGTTATCAAAGTGCGAACCCCAAAAAAGTACCAAGTTCAGATGGTTTCAGAGACAAATTCCTTCTTCAGCCTTCTAAGGAACATACGACTATTTAAACTGTTTAAAAAGAATAAGGAAGGAAAGCTTCCAAATTCTTTCTGCGAAGCTAGCATTCTGATACCCAAACCTGACATGACAAAAATAGGCTCTACCAGACATTTTGATTATGAATATCAATGTAAACGTGGTAACTACAACATCTGCAAATATCGTTCAGTGGAATATTAAAAGAATAATACGCTGCGACTAAGGAGGGCACACCCAGGACTGGAACACCAGAAAAACGACTGATATAAAAGCGCATAGTAATAGGTCAAGAGACAGAAACCATAAATCACTCCAAAAGATGCCAAAGAGGGTTTTGACAAAGTTCGACAGCAATAATTGACTTTAAAAAATTAGAATAAATGAGTATTTCCTTATCATGAGGAAAAAGATACATGAAACCAAAAGCTAGGTCTCCTTAGGTTAAAACATTGGCCACGTTCGTATTATAAACGAAAGGACGCCTGCCGTTTAGCACTTCTCTGGAACCGCTGGGCAATGCAATAAGACAAGAGGAGGAAAGTGGAGGTCTAAATGTTGAAAAGGAACAATGGAATTGTCCCTACTTGCAAAGGATGTAACTATACACCTAGCAAACTCAAGAGAATCCATGGGAAAAAATAAGAGAAACAATATTGAAGTCTGCTTCAGCAAAGTGGCACGTTATTCATTAATATTAAAAAGAATCAACAGCTTCTCTATACAAAGACAAATTAAAACTTACAATGAAAGAAAAGATCCCATTGATAAGAGCAACCAAAAAGATGAAATGCCTAGGTAAAAACTGAAGAAATGTGCAGGATCTGTTTGAAGAAAACTCAAAAACTCTAAGTAAATGGAAAGACATAGAGTGCTCTCAGATAGGAAGAATAGAGATTATGAAGGTGCAAACTCTCTTTGAATTAATCTATATTCAACTCAATTCCAATTACAATATCAAAATTACTTTTTGGCAATTGAAAAAATGATATTAAAGTTCATCTGAAAAATAAACACACAATAATAGCTACAAAGATACTGAGAAAAAACAAAAGGAGGCATGGGAGCGGGGAGAGGCAGGAACCAGCCTCACCAGATGAAGTCCATTATTATGAAGCTGGACTAACCAGAGAGAGAGAAGAGAAACTGTCTGACAGGAGGAAGAAGCGGACAAATCAATGAAACCACCACCACAACAATATAACAGAGCTCAGAGACGGATTTAAACAACTGATTACCAAGGTGGCACTGCAAACGGTGCTGGTACCACCTTTCTCCCATATCAAAACGAAGTCAAAGATTAAATGCAAACGAATGAAAGAATATAAAAAACTTCAGAAGAAAGCGTGAGTGAACTTACCATCTTGGAGGCCATTCTAAAAAGGACAGAATGCACAGGAGTCCTGAAAGACTGATACCTTAGACCACGGAAACGTGTAGAAAAAGTCAAAGACGCACAAAAGGGAGGAGGGATCAGTTATTTACAACACAACTGACACAGCTAGCTTCCTCATTTTACAGAGTTTACACTAATTAATGTGAGAAAGACAGCCCAGTACAAAAATGGGCAAAGGCTATTAACAGGTAATTTATTGACAATGAAACACAAATGGCCAATAAACATATGTAAAGATAACCTCATTCATAAATTAAGGAAATACTACCTTGCCAGGTCAGGTAAGGATTAAAATGACAGATAGTACTTGATTTGGGCAGAGGTCTGGGGATTTGGGCAACCTCACACAGAGCAAACAGTTAAAAGTGAGACAGATGTGAACACACATGCCGACAGATATCCCAAAGATTATAATAATAATAAAAAAAGCAAGTACTCTTCTGAGTATAATTATTAAAAGAATTTTATGTACATATACAGAGCTATGTATATGCTGGCATTGCCTAAAATTTTTTCTGAGAAAAATTTAGAAAAATCATTAACACTGGCTGGGGTGGGTCTAGGGTGGGGTGGGATGGACAGACCTGTCACTCTTCACTTGTAATTTTTGTGGCGTTTGAGGTTTTTAACCAGGTATGTTGTTTACCTAGAAAAGTCGAGGATTATCTGAGAAATGAGACATTGGACCATTTTCTCTTTTTTTATGTGCAAAAACCTCTCTTTTTCTTATAAGCCAAGGTTTGTTTTTCAAGTAATTATTTTAGGATTTTAATTTTTTTTAATTTCATGGCTGGAACTGAGAACACGGCATTGTGTGGTCATCCTCTCCTGTTATCAGCGTCGACAGAGGGGGGTTAACTACCCACCACGTTCCTTTCCCTGCCTCGTGAATACGACCACTGGTTTTGTTCTGCTTTAAAACCAGGCCCGTGGTTACAGCTAAACGAACACTAATGTTGTAAGTGATAACAAAAGCCCAATATTATCAAAAGAGCACGCTCCTGCCACAGAAGGGCCGGGGGTCGTACGGCTCTGCGTACACCTCCCTGCTGCCCCCACTGCACCCCCCGACCTGGACCAGGATGATAAACGCTGCTCCAAGAAAGTTATCATTATAACCAACCCTGCAGGAAATGGAGGGACATGATTTAATTCTGACACAAAATGAGCTTAACTAACACTCTAGCCAACTTGCCCTGATAAAAATCGGGCAGTTTTTCCACTTCGATGTGAAAATTCATCTTCTTCACGTAGGACTTAGCAGCAGCCACCCAGGTCCTGGGGTCAGTGGGCGCTCCGCACAGGCCCACCTGCCCGCGGGGCCTGGCCGAGCCTTGGCCCTTCCACCCGTGAAACGACCATGTGTCCGTACGTCACTCTGGGCACCGGTCCCTCACCACCCCACTCCCAACCCACCCAGTTCCTGTCCCCTCAGCCTGAAGGAGAAAAACGAGGTTGGGGAGGGAGGGGCGGGGGCCTGAAGAGGACCCTGGACCCGTGGGTGATGGGAGGAGGGGGCAGAGGAGCTCGGGGTCTGGAATCCAATCCCACTCCCTGCACATTCGGACGACCTCTGGGTGGAGGGGCTCCCTGTAACTTCAACTGTCAGGTCCCAGCACTCCTTCCCCTCCTGCAGATGCCCGAGTCCAACCAACGCTGAGCCCTCGCCCCCGGGCAGAGGGGATGCCCGAGGACCTGCCAGGGCACGGCTCCCGGGCACACAACCTCCCAGGCTTCCTCGGCTGCTCCGAGTGGGCACAGTCCTGTTCACAGCGCGGCCCCGGGATCGGACACACGCCCGGCGTGGTCTAGCCTCCTCGGAACCCCTGCAGCAACCCAGCAGGAGGAAACTAATATACTTGTCATTAATAACATAACAATATAATTCACTGCAGTAGCTTTTTATCATTATTCCAGCCTCTCAAGATCCAGGAATGAGAGAAAATGCCATATCCCTGCATACAGTGTTGGGTCAAGAACAGGAAATGAAAAGAAGACAAAGTTGAGGTGGGGAAATGCCTGGACAGGGAGGAAGGCGGCTGTGCAGTGGCCACTGTCCCGCCCAGGGGTCTCTCGACCAGCTCCAGGACCCCCAGACTCGGGGACAATAACAAGCCGGGGTCTGCTCTGCCGGGCAGCATCGCTTGGGGAGGACGGCCCAGCCGCGGGGAGCCGGGGTCCAGGCCACGGACTCGCGGAACACGGGGTGCACGAGGGGCCTCAAGGCCCCTGTCTTTTCTGACTGAAGCCTCACAGGACTCTACGGGGAGGACGGGAGGACAGCCGTCTGTGACGCAGCCGCATGAGCCCCCCTCAGAGAGGAGGAAAGTAGAGCAGAGGGACCAACCCCGGCCGCACGGGGAGCCACCGGCGGGACCTGGCCTCGACCCCAGGCCTGTACCCAGTGTCCACGTCTTCTGTGTTTGAGCACGCAACAAACACAGCCCGAGCGCCTGCAACGTGCCGGACAGCAGTGGTGACACACAGGGAGCACACACCCTCTGTCCTGGGGTGACGGGTGACCCCCAGGAGGCCCCCTAAACACCGCTCCAGAGGGGAGGATTTTCCCACGCCCCGCACGCTGCGCTCCCTCTCCTGCGGCAGGGCCTCCCACCCGCGTCCAGCGAGCTCTCAGAGAAATCAGCAGGGCGGCCGGGAGCTCACGGACCAGGGTTTCCAGCGAAATGAGACAAGCACTGCTTTGAACCCAGCACGTGGGAGAGTGGTGGGACCAGCTCGAGAGAGCAGGCCAGAAGGACCTAGTTCATAACTGCACATGCTGTATGTCGGTATGCTGGTGTTTTCGAGTCTTTCAACAGCATGGGGGAGTCCCAGGGACCAAGGCTCACAGCCTGCGCCAGAATCCAGGGCGGCCCATGAAGCCCTCTGACGGGGAAACACAAACTCCAGATCACCTGGGGCCACAGCTGCTCTACCAAGCTCGCCAGCGTGAACTCTGCTGCCCGAGGCAGCCCCTCTTCACCGCGACTTCGGATTCGGAAGGCTCTCTGCCCTGTCCTCCCACGAAGGAAACCTGAGCAAGGAGCTTAATCCAAAATCTGAGGCAGAGGCAATGCAGACGCCAAGCCTCCAGGAAGTTATCACCAAACCGATCGTAACCAAGGGACGGCAAAGCGTCGACTCCTGTACGGAGACTCCCGACCTCAAGCTCAGCGAGCCTCGCGAGCTGTCCCCCACGTCTCCCCAACCAGCGCCCACACCCCGCTGCCCGCGTCAGGCCCGCTGTGGCTGCTCGTCCCTGCCGTGCACTCTGGTCTCCCAGGAGTCACCAGTGGGTCACCATCACCGCAGGCATCACAGAGACTGCAGGCGCTCTGCCGAACCTCGGGGGCTCTGGGAGACGCCCTCACCTGGGGGCGCACAGCACGAGGTGCAGCTCGGTGGCGGGGATGCTGGAGAGACTGCAAGTCCCCCCCACCAGGGGTCCTTCAGGCAACGCACACCTGCAGAGTCGCTCGGGCCGCTCAGGGTCACTGCACAAGGCTGCAGCAGGTCAGAGGCCGGGGAGCACAGGAGAAGCGGGGAAAGGAGAAGGCAGCCCCTCGAGCTGCTCCCGGCAGTGCTCTCGGCCCAGGGGTCCCGTGCACACGTGGAGGCGAACGAGGCTGAGGGAGCCGCGGAGCACAGGCCTGCACGCTGGACTCTGGGGCTGGGGACGGGAGACGAGGTCGAGGTCACAGGGGCGCGTGGCATGCCGGCCGCGCAGGGCGGTCCTCCTCCTCGCCTCTACCGCACCTGCTCCCTACCGAGGGCCAGGAGGCCTCATCCTGCTGGTCATGTTCCAAGATCCTGCATGGCCTACACTTTCCAGGTGGGGCTTTCGGGGTCTCCAGACTCAGCACATCCCAGTGTGCCCACCGCAGCCTCAGCAAAGAGGGACGAGGTGTGAGCTGGCCCTGAGAGGAGAATCAGCCGCTCACGCTCTGTCAGGACCCTGCCCCCCAGAGGCAGCCAGGCTAGGCCAGTCCTAGGGACCAGGGCCAACCCCACCTCCTGACGCCTGTCCTTCCTCCTGAGAGACACACACTGCGGCTGCGCCGGACACGTTCCTTCGGGCTTGCTTACCCCCACTCCCCGTTCCCACACTTCCCACGGGGCTCTGTGGGCAGGAAGACAGCTGGGCTGAGGAAGGTGGGACTTCCTGGGGGTCCCTCCCCCCCCCCTCC
>NW_020175040.1:1907310-1935797 GCF_003031525.2 Neophocaena asiaeorientalis asiaeorientalis
GGTGAGGAGGGCAGGGTGCACCCCAGGTGGCTCTGCCACATGGTGCGGCTGCCCGGGACCCCGCTAGTTAACGCTGTGACCCTGATGGGAAGCAGCCTGGAGCCACGTGACTTCCCCCAAGTGTGGGTCCTTCTCCATCTCCCACCCCAACGCCAGCCCCGAGGAAGAGTCAAAAAAATTACAAAAGAGCAGTGACTGTAGGAAGGCCACGTTATGCAGTTTGGGATTGTTTACTTTGTAAACAAACCAATGGCAATAAATTATGCTGAACTTTTAATAAGATGCACATCATATTAGGTCTGTATTTTTGCCAAAAAGGAAAAAAAAGATGGGGGAAGTAGAGAGAGAGAAAAATGCCTTGAAGTAAAGATCACAAAAGGGGTTTCCTGTTATGAGATACGGATGCATTTCCTTGACCAAAACCAGACTGATCAAAATGCCAAATCAAAAATTATGAAAACTACAAACAGGTGACAGACTTGCACTTGCTTCCTCTGCTGCCAGCGCGGCCCCCGGAGTGGACAGCGCCCTGTGTCAGGCCGCACCAAGGGGCTGCCCCACTGCGGCCAGGGCTGGGCAGAAGGCATCCTGGGGCGTCTGGAATCGGCCCCCTTTTGCTTCACTCCCATCTGGATGCCCAGATGAAACGCCCCATGACAGGGCATGTTCCAGCGCTGGGCCCACAGTGCACACACTGTAGCTGCAAAATGCCCCGGGCCGGCCCGTGGCTGAGGCAGCCACAGCTGTCCTCCCAGGTGCACGGGTACAGCCCTCCTGCTGGCACAGCGCAGGCCTGGAGGTACACGCAGGAGGCTGATTCTCGGTCAAAACGGCAGCAACATGCAACGGAGGGACTGGCTGTTTCTGTTTTTATTCTGTAACGATTATGATGCAAACAGAAAGGTCAAGTGTCCGAGAACAGAAATTGCTTTTCCATTCTTCCCAGTCTTCGCAGATGCTGTTCCCTCTGATGGGAACGCCCTTCCCTCACCTCTCCGCTTAGTAACGCCTGCTTGTCTGCTTGTGTCTTAGGAACAGTCATCACGTCCCCCTCCTCGCAGAGCCCACCATGCCTTCCAGGGGGCCACCCAGTCTGTCCTCGGGGTCCCTCTCCACCAGAGCACGCTCCCCCCGACAGACCTGAGCTCCACAGCAGAGCTGGCATCAGACTCAGGTCCGCGTTCTGCCACTTACCGCAGCCGCTAACGCCTCACTCACCCTCTGTGCGTAGAAGAGGACGGACCTGCCATTTCGAGGGCCAACACTGGACTTGTTTTTACTGCTCAGACGTGACTGAGCTGATTCACTTTTCCCCTCTAAGCTCCCCTGCTGAGAACAAACTTTCAGGAAGACACGGGTCTTCCTGCCTGCCCTTCAAATGCCAGGTCCTGGTGGGTCAGCAACCTCTCTCCCGGGCAAGCTGCGGGGGCGGCAGGAGAGCAGGGGCTCCACGGCAAGGAGGACTGCTCAGCGGGCACCTGGCCGAGGCCCCCAGCCCGGCTGCGGAAGGCCCTCCGCCCGTGCACCCCCACGAGCACTGGCACGGCCCGCCCAGAGGGGCCTGGTTCTGCTCGGCCATGTCCTCTGCATCCCTGGGCCGAGGGCACAGCCATGGGCACGGAGCAGCCTTCTCACCAGCATTAGAACAAGTGCTTCTGACAACAGACCCGGTGGGAGAAGCGCCTACCTGTGTATGGAAGCCTTCCTAAATTCTCTGACAATCGCTACTGCCATTTACAAAGCCTAGGACTATGAAGGGCATCAGATAGGTTTGTCATTTAATCCTCCCGACAGCCCCACAGGGCATTCCCATCACCGTTTTAGAAAAGTGAACTGAGGCTCAGAAAGGCAAAGCCGCTTGCCCAGGGTCAGCAAGCCAGAAGGCGACAGGGGTGGCATCCCAAGGCAGCACTTCCTGACTCTGAGGCCCCGCGATCCTATAAGGGAAATGAAAACGGAAGCAGCGAACGTGGACGTCTGCGAGGAGCAGACAGACACTGAGCTGGGGAAAGAAGGAGGGGATGCTTCCCAGGAACCCCCTCCACTGTGAGCTGGGCCCCGTGCACCGACAGCGACCCTCTCTGAGGCCACCAGAACTGCCGGCACCTGCCTGGCCACATTCCCAGAGTCCTCGGATAGGCCATAAAGGAATTATCAACAAACTTCAGAGGACTGAAACCATAAAAATTTTGCTCTCTGACCACAGTGGGATGAAAGTATAAATCAACAACAAAAATTAACTAGAAAATCCCCAAATGTTTGGAAATTAAGCAACGCGTTTATAGATAACTTGTGGACCAACTAAGGAACTACCATAAGAAGTTTTAAATAATTTTAGCCAAATGATAAAAAAAAACGACATATCATTGGGATGAAACTAAAATAGTACTTATAGGAAAATTTATAGTTCTAAATTACATATTAGAAAAAGAAATAAATTGATAATTAAGGGTCTAAGCCTTCATCTCAAGAAGCTAGATGGAGAACAGCATAGTAAACCCAAAGAAAGTAGAAAAAAGGAAATAATTAAGAGGAGAAACCAATGCAACAGAAGCAAATGAACAAGAGGGAAAATCAACAAAGCCAAAAGTTAGTTATTTTATAATACAAATGATAAACACCTAGCAAAACTGATCAAGAGAAAGAAAAAAACCCCACAAATTACCAATATCAGATATAAAACAGAGACATCACTACAGATTCCAAAAAAACAAAAAGCTAATTATGATTAATTTTATGTCAACAGACAAAGATAGGCTAATTCCTTATAAAAACATAACAAAATTGGTGTAGGAAGAAATAAAACTCTAAATAGTCATATGTATACTGAGGTAGTTAAATTCCTAACTAGAAGCCTTCTCAGAAAGAAAACTATAAGCCCTCATAGCTTCACTGGTGAATTAGTCCAAACTTTTAAAGGAAGAAATAATGGCAACTTTACACAAGATCTTCCAGAGGATAAAATGAGTAGGAACTTCTCACCTCTCTTTATGAGGCCAGAATAATGCTGATACTAAAATACGACACAGACATTATAAGAAAGGACAATTGTGGAGCAGTATCTCATGAACGTAGACATAAAAATGTTAAACAAAATGTTAGCAAATCAAATCCAGCAATGTATAAACGTAATATTCGGGACCAAACAGGATTAAATCTAGCAAGGAAGGTGGGCCTAACATTCAAAAATCAGTAAATATAACTCATCACATTAACAGAATAAAGGAGGAAAACCATATGATCATTTCAACAGAAGCAGAAAAAGCATTTTACAAAATTCAACACTCATTTATGATAAAAAAAAAAAAACCTTTCAGCAAAACTAGGAATAGAAAGGCACCTCCTCACTCAATTCACAGGGAAAAGCCCATGGCTAACACAGTATTTACTGGTAGAGCAGCACACACTTTGTCCTGACGGCAGGGACAAGACAAAGCCATCCACTCTCCTCCCCTCTGGCGAACCCTGCACTGGAGTTCCAAGTGAGGGAATTAAGCCAAGAAAAAAATAAGGCAGAAAGGGTAGAAAAGGGTCATCTGCATTCCCAGATGTCATGACTGTTTACAAAGAAAGTCCTAAGGATTCCACAAAACAGGTACTAGATCTAGTGACTGACTTTAGCAAGGTTGCAGGATACATTATTAACACACATAAACCAATTTTGTTTCTATATATTAGCAGCAAACAATTAGGAAATTTAAAAACATCATTTTAATAGCATCAAATAAAATACTTGGTGAAAGATTTAATAAAATACATGCATAACTTTTCCCTTAACATTACAAAACACTGCTGAGAGAAAATAAGCACCTAAATCAATGGAAAGATATACCATGTTCATGGATTGCAATATTCAATATTTATAAAATGTCAATTGTCCCCAAAGCGTTCGATAGATTCCATAGAAAGGACAATCAAAATTCCAATGCACATTTTTTAAAAAAGAAATTAAGTTGATTTGAAAATTTACACGGATGCAAAGAACCTAGAAAGGTCAAAACAGTATCTAAAAAGAACAAAAAGAAAGACTCACACTACCTGATTTCCAAATTCCCTGTAAAGCTACAGTAATCACGACAGAGTAAGATTAGAATAAAAGTAGACCAACCAATAGTACAGAACAGAGTCCAGACACAGACCCACACATATTCATCACTTGATTTCTTTTTCCTACAAAGATGCCAAGGCAGTTCAACGGGAAAGGCAAATCTTTTCAATAAATAGTACTGAAAGACACGTATGAAAAAAATAATAAATTTCAATCCCTTCTTCACACCATACAAAGAAATTAATCTGGGATGGAACACAGACCTAAACATAAAGCTAAGAGTATAAAGCTTCCAGAAGAAAAACATAGACTATCTTCCTAACCATGGGGTGGGCGTAGGCAGAGATTTCTCAGAGACAAAGAAAGGACAAGCCATACACTTAATAACTGATGAACTGAAGTTCTCGAAATTAAAAACCTTCAAAAGATCAAGAAGATGAAAAGGCGAACTACAGCCTGGGAGAAATCAACTCAACATCTGCTATCTGACAAAGGACGTGTGTCCAAATATATAAGAACTACAAATCCACAATGAGATAAATAACCGGACGTGGAAATGTGTCCAAGGACTGAGCAGTCATTTCGGAAGACCATTATTGATTGGCCAACAAGTGCGTGAAGAGGGGAGCGTCCCGTTACCCCATCGCATGGCCCCAGAGCCACGTGGCAGGAAGCCCGGGGGGAGGGCGAGCACAGGCCCAAAGGCAGGGTCCAGGCGGCTCCATACCAGCACTACCAGGCAGTCAGAGAAGAAAAGGCAGAGCTGTCTGTTCTCACCGTCTGTCTTCCAAGACAGACTTTTTGTGCGGGGAAAAAAAACAAGGTACAAAACAATGTGTATACTAAGGTATCATTAATATAAAGAAAAAATCAGGCGGAGGGCGTGTACATGGATATGCTTGAAAGCACACAGACTCCTGGAAAGAAACTGGAAATGGTACAAGGGTGGGAAACACTCTACATCTTTGTGTAGTTTGGATTTTCCCCATCATGAAAATGTAATCACCTATTTTTTTAACTATTAAAAACTAAAGTTAACTACAGGCTTGAGGGGGCACGTCACCATCTTACCTGCCCAGTTAGCTCTCAGAGTTCACGCCAAATGTCTGCATGGACAGCAACCTTCCTGCTGCCACAGATCAGGGCTCAGGAACCGTGGGCACCCACGGTCAAAAACAGCTCCCGGGGCGTGAGTTCACAATCCAGTACAAGTAGCTGGACAAATAAGGAGGTGGACGGAGGGAGGACGGTGGATGGCAGGGGCCGGGCTGGTCACTGTGGGAGTGGAGCTGCAGACAAGCCCGGCGGGAGGCTCCACTGAACTCACACATCAGTCTGGATGCACGCGAGGCCCGGCGGAGACACAGACGGATGGATACGTGTGTGTCTGTGATTACAGATAGGTGCGCTCACTCGTACCTCCCAGCTCTGTCTGCTGAGAGGCCCAGAAGCAGGGACACCCCAGCTCCAGACCCTGGCTTCGGCACCATTCACTCTCCAAGGAAGGGACAGGGCTCCCTGGAGAAATGGCTGATTCCGGGGCTGGGGCAGGGATGACACCAGATGGGCCTGGAGCAGCACGGGGCCCCAGAAGTGAAGCAAGTGCT
This sequence comes from Neophocaena asiaeorientalis asiaeorientalis, assembly GCF_003031525.2. Lineage (NCBI taxonomy): Eukaryota > Metazoa > Chordata > Mammalia > Artiodactyla > Phocoenidae > Neophocaena > Neophocaena asiaeorientalis. Next base: position 1,912,966 of record NW_020175040.1, read on the forward strand.
CAGAAGGCGAAAGGAGCGGGGCACGTCCAGGGGACACAGGAGAGCCTGAAAGGGCTCCCAGGGCCACGGCAGGGACGAGCGGAGAAGCAGGATGACGAGGTGGCAGGTTATAACCCAGCATGTAAAATGTATCCTGATCAAATAAACAGCAAGGAGAGACAACACTCCCATAAATAAGAATTCCAAGTAATTTACACAGACAGTCCTCCCCCAGGAGGTGCAGCCTCACTCCCTCTCCCACCCCCACCTTGACCAAGTGGCTTCCAGTGGGGAGGTGGAGGCGGGAGCAGACCCCAGACAGACACCACTGTGTGTGCAAGAGCTGCAGGGAACGGTGCAAACACGCTACGGGAATGCCAAGAAGAAAAGCACAGATGAATGAACTGTGCCGAGTCCCAAGAGAACAGCACACGGCAGTTAAAACCTGGAGCTAAAACCGTACCTACCAGCAAAGATAAACCTCAACACAAAACGCTGAATGAACATGAGAAGAGCAAGCCCGGAGTAGGAATACACAGGATGTTATCACTTACACGTAGCTTTAAATAAAACAATGTTACATATTATTCGTGAATACACACCTATGTGGGAGAGGCATTTATATCACATTCCAGAGAGAAAAAAAGGTAACTGGCAGAGCAAACTCATGAGTTCACAGGTATTATCGAGTTCCTATTTTAAAGGTGTGCTGGCTAAGCTACCAGGAAGTACTTGGAGGCACAGGTAATGCTCTGAAGCAGGATGGAGACTTGGGGACAGCCGTGAAAGGGGCAGGAGAATGGGCAGGGCCAGAGGAGCCGGGTGGTGTCCACAGCGAGGAGGCACCCTCCCCACATGCCCCAGGTCTTCAAAAAGCGAAGCGTCGTCTTTAAGTTCCCCAGCTGGTGTCACACCACCCACAAGTCCGGGGACCAGGCATCGAGGACAGGATGACTCGCGAGTCCTGCCCTGGACGTTGGAGCCCTGTGTCACCTCCAATGGCCCCCGCACCGCGTGCGCCACACCCGGTCTCCCTGCACCCTTGGCGCGACCACCCATCTTGTCACACAGGCCGGAAATCCCAGAGCCCCTGGCCCTGCCCCCCCACCCCTGCACCCGCTGCATCACTTGCTGGGCACGGCCTGTCCTCTCCGCCAGCGCCACCCTGGACCGAACCACCGCAATCCCTTGCCGAGACCCAGCCAGCTCCCCATACCCACTCTGGACCCCTCGGTCAGACGTCTACCCGTCTACCCAGCCGGGGTGCCTACTCCCGCCCTCCCCCTCCTTCCTCCCCTGTTTACACCCCTCAGTGCTCCCCTTGCTCTCGGGGTAAAGGCAAATGGTGGGAGGGTTCTGCCCTCATCAGGCAACCCTAGGAGTGCCCAGAAGCCCACTTGAACCCTCTGCTCACACCTGGCCTCTGCAAGGCCCCATAACTAAGGAAGGAGCCCGTGGCCTGCACACCGCACAGTTCCCCCTGCTCCCCCGACAGGCTACCAGCGCCCCCCAGGGCTGTGTGCAGGGAGCCTTTCAGAGGAGCAAAAAGACCACACACTTCAACAGAGCCAACCCTATAACGTCCACTGGTTCATCAAAATGAGTTGAGTCATCACGAAAAGATGAAATTATAAGCAGTATTCTAGGAAGAACCGTGCAGTTTGACAAAAGAGGGGAGTGTAAAATACATGTTAGAAAGATTCCCAAACTCAGGCATGATTACTTTTGAGCTTGGCAGTCAGCTTCGTGACTATACGATCTCCCTTTACTGAAAAGGAACGACGTCCAGCTTGGGGGGTGGTGGGGATGGAGGGTACCCGGCTGCACGTGACACACAGCCTCACCGCGTTGCGCTGCCCCCGAGTGTCTGTGCTCACGCAAGCTCTCTGGGGGGCTGACAAAGGGTCACAGGGCTTCTCTCCAATGGGTGGGACTGGAAGTCGTTTTTGCATCCTTTTCAGTAGTGTCGCATTTTTAATGACAAGCACTTATTATTTTTTTAATCTGAAGAAAATGTTATTATAATAAAATGAGTCTCCCCGCTCCCATTTCGGGAGGAACGAAGCTTTCTCCAAACCCTCAACGTGGACCTTCGTCGGTTTAAGGCTGGAAATGGAAGCGCGGTCCCTGCAGGCCAGGGGTGGTGGCAGCGTCGCACAGATGTCGCGCCTGGGATCCCCAGCTCAGCTAAAGGGAGACCACACCTGTGCCCCGGGCCCGGCCTGCCCCGCTGGCCCAGCCACTGACGGCAGCCCCTGGGTCTGGGGACCTTGTGCAGCGCGGCCGGGAAGGAGGCTCCCAGGAGGACAGAGTCTGCCTGAGGCCAAGCCACACGGAGCAGAGTGAAGTCGAGTGACATGGTCCTGACAGCCTGCAGGTCCTGACTCAGCCATGCTCAGAGCAGAAGCAGGCTGACTGTCATGAAGGAGACGCAGTCCCTTGTCAGGTGTGCTCACCTGTGCGGGTCCCTGTCACAGGTCATCAAACACCAGCGAGCTAACACACCCACCCGCTCTGGGCACAGTGCACCCTCTCAGTACTGGTCCAGCTGCCGGCCTGGAGCAGGAAAGACGGTAGCCCTAACCATGTCCCTCTGCGTACGATGGGACCGGGCGGCAAGGCTTGAGAGGGAGCTCCAGAAAGGCCTCTCTGAGCAGCCCCGCGTACACACAACAGGTCCCGACGGAGAGTGAGGTGCACCTTCAGAAGAAATTAATCACAGGCCCTCTGGCAGGGAGCACCCAAAGGTGCCCGCAGGAGAAAGCCAGTCACCTAAACTGGAGCCCCACACCCGTTCCCTCACCCCTGTTGACTGCAGGCTGCCCTGTGTGCTCCCCAAGGATACAGCCAGAGCCCGCGCGATGCTCCCCAAGGATACAGCCACAGCCCGCGCGATGCTCCCCGCAGGCCTTTGGGTGGGGCAAGCCTTGGACCGGAGCAGGCAGGTCACTCAGGCCCGCCGATCCCGAAGCTCCATCACACCCGCCTGGTTGAGACTCCCAAGAGGCCACAGCCCCTAGCTTCTCCCCACCTGAAATCCTGCCATTGCTATCCCCTGGACGATGAAAACCTTCAAGCTGCCGCCCCCAGACCCCACTCGTAAGCCGTGTACGTTCTAGGGCCCTGGACGGCCGTGCACAGAGCCTGCGCGCGCATGTGCGAGTGTGTGCAAGTACGCGGGCCGAGAGCAGCTCAGGCGCGCGTCAGCATGTGGGTCTGCTTTCGATCGCGCTGGGACAACTCTACCTGATAAACAAAAACAGATCCAAAATAACCTTTGGCAAGCAGCACGTTTTTACAAGAAAGAGAAGGTCCGAAGGATCTGGCAAGAGCGACGCTGAAGCAGGCAAACTCGGCCAAGCCAAGCGTCCACGGTGCACATCAAAAAGCCCCTCGCAGGCTCCCCGTGACCTGAGGCCGCAGCCAGGAAGGGGGCTGGAGCTGAGGCTCCCCTGGCCTGAAGCGGACAGGCCGCTGGTCGCTACGTCGCACCCAGGTCACAGGAGCAGAGGCCGAGTGGGGAGCGGGAGGCCAGCAGGAGAGGGCAGAGCTCCTTGCTCGTCTCCGCACAGTGCCTCCCAGCGGGCCCTGCCGGGCAGGGGGCAGTGAGGGGCAGCGGGCAGCGTGGGGAGCTGTGGGCGAGCCTCAGGGTCCCCCCTCAGGGAGGTGGTCAAGTTCGCAAGGTTCTAAACCTCCAAAGGGGCCAGGCTGGCATGGTCTCCCCCGCATCACAGCTCACGTCTGTCTGCCAGGCGCCTTTCCGGGGACATGGCTCTCACCAGAGCTGGGCTGTAGTCACCCTGGGGCCCAGGCCGCATCACCCAAAACCCTCCTCTCTCAAGGCCCAGGGTAAGCTAAAACTGAGGAGGACACCGGAGGTCTGCAGAGCCTGAGGCCAGCACACTGGCAGAGGCAGGGTCACTCCCGAGCACCCCACAGCAGCCTAGAAAAGTGGGTACATAACGCGGAGGCTCAAATAAGGGACGGTGGACCCGGGACAGGCCACGGGAGAGGCACGCAGGCCTACACCCGAAACACGGGAGCCTGGGGGACAACTCAGCTCCTCTGGGCCCTGGTTTCTCCTCGTGTCCCTGGGGGGTCGTGGAGAAGGGGGGGCGAGAACCACGGTGGCTCTGAGGTGGGGGCAGGCTCTCAATAAGCAGAGGCACACGCTCAGCACGGCACGAGGGCGAGGGCAAGGAGAGCGGCGCCCGGCCTTCCCAGGGATAAAAGGGGAAAGACGGCCGCTACTGCTGAAGGGACAAGAGTATCACGGGGCCACCCCACAGGGCAGGAGGCAATGGCTAGCAAACAAGGGCTTTTGTGAAGCTCTGGGGGGAGAGACACGAGGCAGACAGGAGAGGAAAGGCTGGGAGCCTGGGAGGGGTGAGGGAGAACAGCTTGGGAGCGCGAGCTGGCAGTGACCCGGACACCGCAGCCAGAGGGCAGGCTGGGAATCCACGCAGGGGGCCAAGTGACTGCAGGCCACACTGCAGGGCCGGGAACGGAGGCCCCTCAGGCTTCCCGAGAGGAGGTGGCCCCCAACACAGCACGCCGGCCTCCCCAGCGGAGAGTGGCTGTCCAGGGCGAGGCAGGTGAGGCCACAGGGAGGTGAGAGAGGAGAGGGAAGGGCAGAACAGAAGCTGCTCTTTCTCTAATTCTTTCTGTGTTTTCTTCCCTAAAAGCCACACAAGAAACAGATGAATCCAAGCTCGTTGTAAAAGATCTGAACACCAATTACATGGACTAAAACATGAAAGCTCTCTCTCAGCCCTGAATTCCGCCTTCCCTCCCTCCCCCAAGATGGAACCACTATTCACAGTTTGCTGTGTCTCCTTTCAGATCTCTTTTGACGCATTTATACACAAACATATGCACATATGCACGGCTTTCCTGAACGGGTGGGACCAAGCTGTACCCGTGAGGAGACAGGCTTGTGCGTCCCCTTTATCCACAGACACTCACTGAGGGCCCAGAGCAGGCTCGCGGGCCTGGCGGTTCCACAGCGTGCTCTCTCCACCCACATTTACGTCACCCTGTCGGGGCCACAATGAGCCTGTCAGTCCACTCACAGCACGGAAAACCCGCGCACTCCTTGGCTGCTGGGCTCGGAGAGGGCAAGGCAAACAGACACGGGGCCGGTCCCCCCAGGAAGCTAGGAAGGCACAGGCTCCACAGCCCCCAAGGCAACCAGAGACACTGATCAGGCCGAGGGTCCCGGGGTCCCACCCCAGCTCACCTCCCACCAGCCACGTAACCCCGGGCAAGCCACCCCTCCCCTCGGACCCTGCAGCCACCTCTTTCCTGAGAAAATGTCGCCCACGCACTCGGCCCCGGTCAGTGTCCGGGGAAGGCCCCCCGAAGGGTGCGGGTCGGCAGCCGAGGGACCGGAGACCCTGGTCCCCACGGCTGCGGAGGGCGAGCTCCTGTCACCTGCAGCTGCTGACCATCTCAGGACGCGCCTGGGACCGAGTCAGGGGCCGACATCAGCGCGCTGAGGGCCGAGGCCTGCGGGCGGCCGGCACCCAAAGGGTTAACGGCCTGCTGCCGGGCCTTCCTGCCGCCAGGACTGCATTAGGGGCGGGAGATGGGCTGCGTCTGGATCGCATTAGGAGCTCTGTTGGCAGCGTTCCCTCTGGCGGGTTGCCTCCCCTCCTGCCCCGACCACTCTCCCCACAGCTCAAAGAAAATACCAGGATCCACATATAACCCCGCGCACTCCCCTCCTGTCTCTTACCCCCGTCTTGAATGGAACAAGCTCTTAAACTCCTGACCTTCCGCCCAGTCGCCCCGTTCGTTTCTGGCGCGGCAGCGTCGTGGAGCCCGGGGCACGGCTGCCCTCCCCGCGGACGCCCGCTGCGCAGTTGGGCACGGGCTCCGGCAGGCCGGGGCAGCTCCTCCCAAGGCTGGCCCGGGGCGTCTGTCATCCGAAAGAGCGCAAACACCCCCAGAAAGACCCTCCCCCGTATCCTGAGATGCCAACACCAGGGCCACTCAGACCCTCACCGTGCACAACTGGGAAGGCTCCCAAGTCAAGAACAGGAGGAGGGTTGGCAGCCTTTAAGCACCAGAAATAAAGCCTTAGGAGAAACAGCTGAAGCTCGCTTTTTAACTTTTCTCATCTTTCCCCGCCAGAGGCCCCGAGGCAGCAGCTGGATTCGCCAACAGCGCACAAATTCACGTCTTCCCTGGCGTCTGAGCTTCAGCCCCATACACCTCCCCTGCAACTGGATGCCCCCAAATACCTCCATCTTGCTAAAACCCAACCCACGCTCCCCTCTGCCTCCGCCCTCAGCCAGCCCCAGACCTCTCCCGGCTCCCCCGCAGCAGCGGCTCCACCAGCCCACCTGCTACTCAAGCCAGAGACCTGGGGGCTGTCTCGGACGTGGCTCCCCCCTGCACCTGGCCCAAACCCACTGCCTCACCAGCCTTGCTCATGCCACCTCCTAAACAGCCGTAAGCCCCACTGCACTGCCGCCAGCTTGATCCACGTCCCCTCCACCTGCCTGGACTACACAACGGCCTCCTAATGGTCCCCAGAAAGGCACTCTGGCTCCCTTGCATCCATTCTCCGTACTGTCGGCCTCTCTAGCACACCAGGAAGCGCATACGCACACACACAGCCACGCTCCCTTCTCCACCCTTCAAAACCACCTGCGTGTCTCAGGAGCTGCTGGACGGAGACCTCTGGACCCTAGTGCTCCGCTCCCGCCTCTAGCCCCACAGCCCCTCTTCCTCGGTGCCTGTTCTCTGAGCACCAGCCACAGCGACCTTCTCTCAGGCCGTCAGGTCACTAGGCTGCCTCCCCGCCAGGCCGCTGCACGGTTCCCGCTGCCAGAGCACCCCCTCCACGCCCAGCCCCACTCCTCTCCTTCACACCAGGGACCTGCCACCTGCTCTCAGAGGACGCTGCCCTGTCGCGAAGAGGCCCTGCCTCGGGCTGCAATTCCACCCGAGCACGCGTGCAGGGCGAGGAAAGGTGCCTGCGGGCAGGCAGGTGCAATTATCCGGCGGGACATGTCCTAATCCACACACCCCTGTGTGTGTCCTCACAAACACTGGTCACCAACAGCAAGCCAAGGACGCGGCTGGCGGTCGGACGGAAGCCAGCTCAGTCCCATAAGGCTGGCTCAGACTCTGGACTTCCCTTGCCCAGAGTCATCTCATTTAAATACTTTTGAAAAGACCGAAAAAAAAAAGAACTTCTAGTGGCCGGCATTTATTTTTAAACAAGAACATGTTATAATAAAGCATTTTAACAAAACTTCAAACGAAAGCAGGCAAGTGCCTTTACTTTAAAAAGACGTCTCACTTGCCCTTTCTCCATGATTATTACAAGTTGAAGCCTGTGAATAATTAAAGCAATGTTTATGGTATTTTTATTACTGTTTTATTCTTAAAAGAAAGAATGATAAATATTCAGTTTAAGTGGTACACTTGCTCTCTGTGTACTCAGGAAACACTCAACTTTCCTTTAACGAGAAAAATAAAACCAAGAAGGTCACAGCAGCGCCCGCAAAGACGGCCAGGGCAGTAGGGACCACAGCCGCTCACCACAGGCCGCAGGTGTCCCTCCTCTCCCCGCGGTGCCAGTCAGAGGGGCTGGCGGGGCTGGGAGAGGTGGCCTGGCCAGCCTGGCGCTGCTTCCTTCCTGATGAATCTTCTGTAACAGGAAACGGCTAAGGATGAAGATGGGCCAACTACACTTCTAGACACAAAGCACTGAAGCAGAGGGGCTCAGTCTTGAGAGAAAGGTGGCCCGAGAAGCCAGCTCTGCGGCCCTGGGCGCCTGACTTACAGTCATCCTCCGAAAAATAAGCCAGCGCTGGGCCTCCTGGCTGGTGAGGCACCGAGACACAAGCCTTGAAGAGGAGTGGCCACCGCCCGCTCCACTCCTGCTTCTGGGCCCACAGGGAGCAGCTTCTACAAACACGGCCCTCTAAGGTCAACAGCTGCACACTGAATCAAAATCCTACTCAGAGACAAAATGCTTATTTGCTTATTGGCTTTTTCCTACTGTCTTGTTCACTAAATAATTTCTGGGGCCTCGTCTGGGCCAAGCTCCGGGTCGGGTGCTGAGGGCACGGAGCCGGACGGGGGCAGCCTCTGTCCTCAAGGAGATTCTGCAGTGGGTCGCATGGCAGAGACACACATGGGGGCGAGCGGCCAGCCACTCAGGGCGGGGCCGTGGGAGCTGCAAGGAGAGACCCCCTCTGGGCGGGGAGCCGGCCCACGAAGGCCGCAGGTGAGGAACCAGGGCAAGAGGCAGAGGTCGCTGGAGGTGGGGCAGGAGGGGCTGGGCCGTGGGCTTGTTGCGGCAGGAAAGCAGACTCCTTGCCGAGTCCCAGTCTCACCTCACCCCTGTAAAACAGCTTCCAAGAGCGGAGGCAAAGGGAAGAGGAACAACGCCAAATACTGTTTTGCATTTTCTTTCTCCTTTCCGGGGGTTTTTAGTAATGAGGTAAGTAAACCTGAATATGGCCTCGATTTGGAGGAACATGCTATCAAATTCTGAACTTTCTCTAAAACTCTTATCAACTAAATAGGTATCCACACACCCCTGAGGATGCCCCCTTACTATCAAGAACCGACGTGGGTTCCACTTCAGTAACCCACTTAGTAGCCCTGCAAAGACCTGTTTCCTCACAACCGGGAAAGGACCCCACCATTTACTACTTGTGGAACCCACAATGGGAGTTCCATGTGACAGTATTACTGAACGACAAAAGTGTCCTCCCAGGTGCTGGGCACTCTACGGCCATCACCCCTAGTGGGCAGCGCCCCACACCGCCCTCTGCCAGAGGCGGGGACAGAGGGGGCTCTCGGGGTCTGAGCCGTGATGGCCAGTGAAGCGCAGGAGAGGGGAGCCCGCCTGTGGCTGGTCCTGGGTCCCTGCCTCTCCTTCTGCACCATCTGCGTCTCCAACAGTTCCTGACATAACAACCCTGATGGCCAATCACTGCCGGAAACATCACTAGCCTAGAATCCCCAGATCAGATCTTACCGACGGGTTCCCCCTGCTGAGGATGGCAGGAGCCAAAGAGCCTGAGGAGAAGGCTGGCGAGTCGCAGGATGTCTGCGTTTAAAGCAGTCTGGGTCTAAGTGGGCTTTGGTTTTTCTCCTTCACTCCCTGGGCCCCAACATTCCCCCCCTCAGCTAATGGGCCCCAGCTGGACGGACGTGGCAGCAGAGACAGGGCCAGGGTCTGACAGGCTCCGGCGGGCAGCCTGGCCGGGAGGGGACACAACTATTTATTTGGAGGGGCCGCACTGTGCCCCTGGGGGAGTTCAAGCGGTCAGATGCGCCCAAGTGGACTAGTGAAACCTGCCTGGGGTGTCACTGGCCTTGGGGGCGAGCTGCCCTGCGGTGCCCCAGTGCCCGACAGGCCCCGGGCACGTTACGGTGAGTGGAGAGCCCGGGGGGACTCCGTGGGGGCTCCCGGGGCAGTGGGCATGATGCCCGGAGCCGGTCTCTGGTGCTGGCCAAATGGCTTCAAATGCAGGCTCCGCTGTCTAGGTCTTCTCCCCGGTCAGATGGGGTCACGGGGAAGAAAGGAAGAGCAGAGCTGGCCGTCAGCAAGCGACGGACCCACCCGCAAAGTGCTGAAAGCCAACGTCACCCGGACGACAACCCCAGAGGGTGAGCCGGGGCTGCGATTCCTCAGAAGAAAGTCAGAGCTCAGAGGCATTAAGGGACCTGCCCAAGATTCCAGGGGACTGGAAGTTCTTCCTGACTTCAGCCCTTTCTTCCAAAATCTCTATTGGCTTCCTGGGGCCACCACAAACCTGACAGCTTCAACCAAGAGAAGTGGAACCTCTAGCAGTTCTGGAGGCCACAAGTCCAAAGCCGATGTGTCAGCTGGGTTGACCCCCTCTAGAGTCTCTAAAAGAACCCCTTCCATCCCCTCTCCTAGCTTCAGGCCATGCGGGCAACCATGGACATTGCTTAGCTCCAGGCTGCAGAACCCCAGTCCCAGCCTCTAGCTTCATATGCCCTCCTCCCCAAGAGCCTCTGTGTCACAGGACTTGTCATTGGATAAAGAGCCCACCCTGCTCAGGATGGTCTCATCTAGAGATCCTTATCTTAATTACATCTGCAAAGACTCTCATTCCAAATAAGGTCATATTCTGAGGTTCTGGGTGGACACATCTTCTGTGGGGCACAATTCAACCCACTACAGTCCACCCTCTGGTCCCCAAAACGTCACATCCATCTCACGTGCAAAATACTTTCACCCCATCCCAATATCCCAGATTCTCACCCCATTACAGCATGAACTCTAATTAGGTCCCAAATCTCATCTAAATATCATCAGCTCAAAAGTATCACCAGCTAAGTCACCTAACTAGGCATGAGTGATCTGGAATGATCTATTCTGGGGCAAGACGCCTCTCTATCTGTGGACCTGTAATACTGGAAAACAAGTCATCTGTCTTTAAAATACAGGGATAGGGAGAAAATGGAAGGAACTCAGAGGTCACTGGTCCCAAGCAAGTTTGAAACCCAGCAAAACAAATTCCATTGGGTGCCCAGGCCTGCGAACGACCCTCTGTGGCTTGCTCCTTTGCCCTCTGGGCCCATGGAAGCTCCACTGGCCCTGGCCTCCGGGCTTGCATCTCTAGCCTCTGCCTTTGTGTCCAGAGCTCTGCTCTTGGAGTCATTCCTCCTTTATCTTGAAGGATAACACATGTTGTGGTTGAGTCCTTCTACCTGTTACTTCCTGCATGTACAGTCCCAGAAGTCCAATTGCTTTTTTTTTTTTTTAAATTTTGTCGGGTCTCTGTCCCTTTACATCCTGGTTGGCAGTGTTTTTGATGATATTAACAGCCTCAAAAACCTGTGGGTCTCTCATGTATGTGAAGGGGATCTATGACATTCAGCAAGAGGGTTCTCCACAGATCCTTCCTGGAGAAGCCAAGCTCTTCCCTGGCTTCTGCTAGATAATTGATTGCACCCGTGAGACACACACCCAAGCTCTTCAGCAAAGCCTGTCCAGCCTCACCCGTGGCCTTTCTCTGGGGCACGCACTCTCAAAAGTGAATCTCCTGCTTTCCGCGTCCTTTGGGATCTGCACAAGGCAAGAATTTCCCAGGCCATCAGGAGCCGGTTCCCCTCGCTGATCACAGCTCCCTCCTCAATCCACTCCTTTCCTCTCACATTTTATTATAAGCAGCAAAGGAGAAACCAGGCTGCACCTTCCACACTTGGCCTAGAGAATCCCTCAGCCAGATCCAAGTTCATTGCTACAAGTTCTGCTTCTCCCGACTAGTAAATTAGAGGCTTGCACAGCAATAGATACCAAGAGGGTTGGAAAGTAGGCTGGGGGAAAACGGGCGCCCAAAAGCAAGAGGAGAATGAACTTTATATTTGCCAAGCAACCTCCATGTGCCCCAGTACCACAGGTCAGCACCTGGGACTCTGAGAGACAAGTTCATCTTTATAAGTATGAAAACAGTAGCCAAAGCTCTCAGAAGCCCCCACGCGCACCACTGAGAGCTTAAGGTGGCCACTGGCCCTGCCTCCGCCTCCTCCAGGCCCTGGGCCCCAGCGCCGTGGCCACTGACCGACCAGGTCATCAGATGCCTCTCCCTCCCTCCAGAGCCTCCAGCACCCAAGTCTGCCCTCTTCTGCTCCTCACCCCCTCCCAGCTGCTCGCCCCGGGCAGAGGGGGACCGGGGCCAGGGGGCCCCGAGGGGTCTGCCCCAGCTGGGAATTAAAACACAGCCACTAGTATAAGCTTAGTTTTGTTAAATGTAAGTCGAGTTTGTTTTCATAATTCTGTGCTTTATTTTTTAAGATCTGTGCCTTTAGTACTTGGTGCAACATGGATTTGAGCTGGGTAGTCTTTCTATCCAGGACTGACGGTCTTCACGCGAGGCTCCACGACAGCCAGTGGAGGAGAGGGGATCACGCCTCACAGTGTCAGGGGACCCTCGCCCTCCAACTCCTGCTGCCACCCCAGGCAGCCCTCAGGTTGGCCCACCCTGGTCACGAGACTCTTCCCTACGACCCCCGGCTCTGCAGGAGGAATGGGTGGAGGGGAGAGACCTCAAGCTGACGTTTCCGTCACCTGCGGAGGCACTGGTCACTCCTCTCACTCCTGAGATGCCCCTCTCCTGCCTCAGGCTGCCCCGCCCGGGAACGGCCAGGGCCAGGCACAGGGTCAGCAGTGCTCCGGCCTTCCCCTCACTCAGGGCAGGCCCTGCAGGCACGGACCTCCCCCCAGGGTGACGGTGAGTTTCATGTGCCCACTTGGCTGGGCCACGCGGCCCAGATATTTGCCGAAAGCATTATTCTGATTTCTGTGAAGGTGTTTTCTGGATGAGACTAACATTTAGATGAGTGGACCTGGAGTACAGCAGATGACACTCCATAAAGATGGTGGACAAGGCCTGAACAGGAAAAGACTGTCCTCCCGGGAAGAAGAGGAAATTCTGCAGCCAACAGCCTTCAGATTTCAATTGCGACTCTGCCGTGGGTCTCCAGGCCGCTGGCCTCACAATCATACCAGCCAGTTCCTTAAAATCGCTCTCTTTGTACACACACACACACGCACACACACACACACCCTGTCAGTTCTGTTTCTCTGGAGGTCGGTGACTAATACACCCAGTGAGCCAGACAACCACACAGCCCGTCTCCTCACAGGCGCCCGGACTCCACGCACCTGGGCTGTGAGCACCTCCAGTGGCCGGCACCGTCCCTGGCCTCGGACACAGGCCGAGAGCAAGCCTCCACTCCCCTGCACTGTAGCCTCCTCTGAGGACCAGAGACCTTCCCCGGACGCCAGAATTCCTGGGAGCTTTCCGAGTTCTAACCAGCCCTCGTTCCCCACCCTGGCTTCCCCTTGAAGGAGAAGGGCGGTTAGGGAGCTGTAAGTTTTTCTTTTCCAGTAAACAAAAACCTTAAGCCAAGCCCACTGAAGGGAAGTATCAAGGCCACTGGACACCTTTTAAATCAGAGCCAGGCCAGAAGTTACCAGGAGTCGGGGGTGACGGGGAGACCCCAGCTGCCACCCTTCTCACAGGTCTTCCACAGATGACGTGGCAGCTGCCAGTGTCACCAGGAATGTGACACTCATCTGGGTGGTGTCCAGACTGTACGGCTCTGAGCAACACAAGGTTCTAATTGTGTTTAATTTGAAATCCTTGTGGTTAAGCAAAAGGGACCCAGAAGTGAGTCCACGCGTACTTGCCACCCTGACCTGGGGGGTTTGCAGAAAGGGGGAGGGGCTCCGCCCAGCGCCCTCCCCCCTGGGTCACATGCTCCGGCGCCCACACACCCTCTGGAGGCTCCATCTCTTCATGAAGAATGCCTGCTTGAGAGTCTCCCGACGCCCCGGTGCTGCTCCGAGAATCGGGCCGAGCGGAAGCTCCAGCACGGGGGCAGGACAGGAGAGAAGGAGGAGCAGGCCCCGCAGCTGGGGAGGCACAGGGACTGTCCCCCTCCCTTCCCGCTAGAGGGAGGGGCCTAAGGGCAAGGCAAGACTGACCTTGAGGGTAGGGATCTCCACACTGTCACCGAGGCTGACGGAGCCTGAGAGGATGGTCCCTGTCATCACAGTGCCTTGGCCTTTGATGGAGAAGCAGTGGTCCACAGACATGAGGAACGGTCCCGAGGGGTCTCTCCTTGGGATGGAAATCTGGGACGTCAGGAGCTAGAAAAGAGATGCTGGTGCCACACCCTGTCGGGAGAGGAGCTGGGTGGGGCAGCGCAGAGAAGAGCAGCGGGGCGTGACCAGCGCTCGGGCAAGCTGGCCCAGGAGCTCGGAGCGGACCACCTCCGACTGCGCTCCGAGCCTCTGCCAAGGCCCCGCTCCCTCTCTCAGTGCAGAGGGAAGGGCCCGTGGAGGACGCTCCTCTACCCTCTCCCACTGGGATTCCCACAGCGGCGTCCCCACGGGCTGGGCTCCAGGCCCGTACACAGCCGCGGAGGCAGCCCACCGAGGGCACCCGTGGGCACATCGCTCCCCAGCCTCACGTGCCCGCTCACACTGGCCATCGGCCACCGGCCAGCCCCGGCAGCTCGCCAGCCAGTGTGGCCTCCCCCTGCCCCTGGTGATGCTGCCTCTAGAAAGGCTCTTGCACTGGCCGTGTCGCCAGGTAACGTGCAGTTGGGATCGTCTGTCTGTCCACGCCCCCACCAGGCCGTGAGCTCCAGCAGCCTCACCGGGGTGCCTGAAGGACATCCCCGGGGCAGCAGCCTCTGTCTGGCAGGGCAGCGGTGAAGGCCCCTTCCCCAAGCCCCGGCGGGGACAGAGGGACTGGCCCTCCGCGGTGGGTCTGCTTTTCCTGTTCTGCACACTCTCCCGTGTGCTTCCGCCTCAGCCAGCCCACTGCCCTTGTGCTCCGCAGTGCTGTCGGAGCTGATTACCAAGAAACAAATGGAAATCAAGACCACGTCAGTCCTCTTGCTTCTTTCTGATTTCGTTAGGGAAGAGACTGTTAGAAAAGTATTTGGTAGTGAGTGTCCCACACTCTTAGTCTCATGGTAACTCCTCTCGTGGAAAAAGGGTAGAGTCGCAAGGCAGGCCTGGCCTGAGGTGTGCGCAGAGGCTGCTCAAAGGGACATACGAACGACTTCAACAGCCGGCATTTCTGTGGATTTTGCTTTAACAGAAACAACTGTCCCAGGTTCCTAGACCAGTGCTGTCTGGAGCTCATGAAAAAGTAACAAAAGCTTCACCCAGAAAATGTTTGTTTTGCTAAGTTAGCAAGGTCAGCACCGTGTAATCACAGAAACAGCGGCCGTGCACGTGGTCACACCTGACCCTGGCTCTGCGGACCCAGGGCAGGCGGACCCCAACGCAATCAACCTGGATCTGAATCCCAGCTGCACCTCATGCTTACTGTGAGACACCGGGCAGGTCACTTAACATCTCTGAGTCTCAGGCTCTTTCTTAGCAAAATGCGGATAAATACCTTAAACCTCTCAAGTCTTGTTAACAATCATGTAATCATGGATGTTAATAATCACATACGAAAAGAACTCAGGGTGGTGCCTGGTACATGATAACCAACCTCACCGTCAGAGTAAGCTCTGATACGGCACCATTCTAGCACGTGACACGCGTGAACATGAACTCCACACGCCAAGTGGTGGTACCATCTCCCTGACTTTATAAGTGACGGAACCGAGGCCAGAGAGAGCAGGTCTAGCGCGGAGGGTCACAGAGATGTGGTGAGGCCAGGGCTCTAATGCGCCGTCCAGGGCCAGGGTCAAAACACCTCACCCCCGCAGCCTCTGAGCTGCCCGGGGGGCTCAGCAGAGGGACTCCATTCTCACCCTGCCCGCTGGGTGCCCCGGGCCCTCCCAATGGCTGGGCTCCCCCTCTGTCCGTGATCCCCAAGCCTGGCGGAAGGGACGAGGATGGAAGCCACGCTGGACCCACCTGGGAGGGGCCCACTGGAGGGGCTGGCACAACCCTAGGTGCTGGAATGGGTGACGCAGTCCCAGAGCCCCAGTCTGGCGGGAGCTGCCTCGTGGACGAGTTTGACGGGGAAAGGAAAGAGGAGGCTCAACGAGGACGTGGACAGCTCTGCAGAGCTGGGGCTGCCCACTGGACGCCTGCAGTTCTGCTCTGATTGAACTCCGTGAGGATGGCGAGGGAGGTGGCACCGAGGGGTCAGTGTGGAGAGTCCCCTCGCTGGGCCCCCCCGGGGTGAGCCGGAGCCCCCGATGCGGATCAAGCTGGCGGTACCTCAATGAGCTCTGGGATGCCCTGTGGAGCTTCCGTTTCGGGGGCGTCCGGTCCCCCAGGCCTGGCTGCCACGGGTATGATGGGTGCACCTCGGAACCTGGAACAGAAAGACAAGTCCCACCACAGTCACCGATGAGCACGATGGGAGGTCTCTGCTCTCACCCCGTCGAAGGCGCCGAGGGGGGTGGCCTAGCTGTGCTCCCACCTGGCAGACCAGGGCGTGGAGGCCCGAAGGGAACGCCTCGTGTTGAACAAAAGAAGTTAGAAGGGGGCTCCTAGGTGTAGCCGCTACTCCAAACCCTCCCTGAGGAGGAGCGGTGAAGCCCAGGCCCCAGGCCCCTGAACAAAGACGCCCTTGGGGAGGACTATGGGGCACAGCCCGGCCTCCTGCAGAGACTCGGGAAGCGCAGGTACTGAGAAGTCCCTGCCAGACCTGCCCGGAGGCCCCCTCCACAGCCTCCCGGCCTCCTGGAGAGCCTGCCGCTTTAAGAAAAGCCTCTTACTATGAGTATACGGTTTACCTCTTCCACTGGAGAACAAAAAAACAAAAAACAGAAAAGAGAAAATATACAGCCCGTAATCCCATCACTGTCGCGTGCTTTCTTCCAACCTCGGTTCCTCCGTGCACTGCCAAGGAGTTATTTTTTTCATATTTTGGTTACGATATCCATACAATTTCATATCCTTCTAGTTTATTTACCATTATAGCGGAAAGAATTTTCTATTGAAAAATAACAACAGCAGTGATAAGAAGAAGACTCACTTGACTAAGCCAAGAGTACGACCTGGACGCTTCCTCTGAAGCCCCACAAAACCACCATGGAACTGGCGCCATTTTACAGATGAGAAAGTGAGGCTTAGAGAGGTGAGCCAACGTCCACCCCATCCGACTCCAGAACCGGGGCTCACAACCCCCACGTCGCGCTCCTGCCTCCCCCCCCCTGGCCACCTCCTCTTTCATTTGTAACAGCTGCGTAACAGTGCAGCCCAGAATTCACAAGCGTTCCCCCCAGTGTGACTCATTTAGAACATCCCAATTTTTCACTGTTGTGATAAATATGTTGGTGGATATGACTTTTTCTTTTTTTTTTTCTTTTCTTGGCCTTGATGTGGGATCAATTCATGAGGTACAGGTCAAAGACTCAACAAACTGAAAAATCGGCAAAATGTGGAGTGAGGACACTCGAAAGGGCTCTTCTCCATAAGGCAATAAGAACACTGGGAAAAATGATCAGAAACAACCTTTTCAGAACCCTGCAAATTAACCAAAGCCCTGCAGCGATCTATGGAATGTTTAGTCAAGGAAAACAGCTGAATCTCAGTAAGCATAAGGGAACTTGGTGGCATTTTTACTTGCTTTATTCCTATCCACCCCTCCCCAGCTCCGCAGTAGCCTTAATAACTGGAGTCTGTATTCAGAGTGGAAACAGCGGCTTGACAGCCACTGAAAGCGGCAGAATGCGTCTGAGCTCCATCAAAGCCCCTTTCCCAGAGAAATGTCATTATTTTTCCTCTCTGGCATTTCCCTGGAGGAGCCCACCCTTAGACTGAAGCGGGGGCTCAGGACTCGGAGTCCGTGAGCCAGGACCCGCCCTGAGCCAAGGCCCGTCCCACGCGCACGTCTCTGCCTGCCCTCCGAGCCCCAGGCCCAGGGCCGCAGAAGGGGAAAAGCGTGCGCTGAGAATTCCAGCGATTAACCATAAAGCTTTCGGAAATTCAATTATTGTTTATCCAAACCCTTTTGGGCAACGTATTGTAACAAAACATAAATGCGTTTCGGGCTGGGTGTCTGGCCCTTTCCCAGGCTCCAGAGAAGCTGGCCTTGTTGGTTTCCTGAGCACGCCACACAATGGGGCATCCTGGCTGCTGGCAGCCCCCGGGGGACAAGAGGCCCCTCCTGCCTGGGTTCCAGACCTAGGCTGCTGTCTGGGCTCTAGGAACACAAGGGGCTCCAGCCAGAGATGTCAGGAAGAGCGCTGAGCACAGCCCCACAGCCCAGGGCGCCTCCTGTTCCCAGCGCCCCTCCCCGCCCAACCCACCCCACCCCCTGCGCAGCTGTGGTACCTCATGGCGCGAGCCGGGCCCAGACCTGCTGACTGTGCATGCAGGCCGACCTTCATCAACATACAAAAACAACTCACATCAGTAAAAAAAAAAAAAAAAAAAAAAAAAAAAAAAAAAAAAAAAAAAAAAAAAAGTGCACATGAATCTGTGTGTGTGTGCGTGTAACTCGTGTAAAAGATGTAAACAAAGAGAGTCTATGTTTTAGGTTTGGAAGAGAATTCAAAATAGTGATACTAAAAAAACACAGCGATACTTATTATGCCTTATTTTTCTCACCAGTCAAGCCAGATACAAAAGCCTGGGGTAACTGTGAGCATCTGACTGACTGCACTCAGGAAAGCCCTAGTACGGGGCCACGCACACAGTAGGTGCTCCACACGTTACGGCTGTTGTTACTAAGCCCCTACGATGTGCCAGGCCCCAATATCAAATGCTCCCTCATGATAAACACTGTGAGGCTGGACTTACCAGCTCCCACTTTACAGAGGAAGAAATACCAACGCTGAGAGATAAAGTGAGTCAGCCGTAGAGCAGGCACGGAATGCACACCTTGTAGGAGCCCGCTGGCAGGAGCCAGGTCGCGTGGATTTGGCATCCCACCCAGTCCCGGGGAGAAGGTGGGCACTAAGCAGATGGCCGTGGCTAAAACATAAACAAGGGAAAAGAAAGGGTTTAAACGCAGGAGGAGACACAGAGGGAGGCTGGGAGAAAGACGCACCAAGGATGCTGTCAGACAATAACGTTTAGTGAAAAGATAAACAAAAGAGCCCAGAACGCAGAACAGTGTCCACGTTGTAATAACAACTACCTCCAACTACGTACAGGGGGGAAAGACCGACAGGGTTCTGAGGGAAAACACACTTTAATTCGCCGCGTTGGAAGGACTGTGGGTACATTTTTATCTTCTCTTTTTATTTCTGTTAACATTGATAAATGCTTATGCAAGAGTAATTTTAAATGCTTTCAGAGATAAAGAAATCACAAAGAAAACCAAAGAACTTGACTACATAAAAATTGGAAACTTCTGCATGTTAAAAAAAAAAAAAAACTAAAACAGAAAGACAAACAACAAATGCAAAAGACTTATTTGTAGGAAATATGATAGACAAAGGGTTAATTAATAACAACATCCTTATTAATATTAAACACTTCTGAATACCAAAAAAAAGCATTAAAATCACGAGGCAAGTAGACAAAACACATGGGCGCAAATTAAACACACAAAAACACAACTACTTAATACACTTAAGGAAAAATGTTCAGTCTTACCAGTAATTAAAGAATCACATATTATAACAAGAGTAAAACAACATTCTATCCTGAATGTTTCAAATATGTATTTTTGAAAATATATATATTTTTTTTTTTTTTTACATTGGAAGGCAAAGTCCTAATCACTGGACCGCGAGGGAAGTCCCCATATATATTTTTAAATTAGATACTAGAGCTCACCACTGGCACCTGTGTAAAATGGAAAAGAACACAGAGATGCACAAAAGGTTCTGAAGGGCTCCTTCCCTTTGACCTAGTGACCCCATACCTGGGGCTCTCTCAAGAGGAAAAACCGAAAATACAGACAAAGTTTAATGATGGTCAAAGATGTTCACCCAGGACTATTTATTCACAAGAAGGAAAACTTAAGCCATTTCAAAGGGTCAGGAACAGGGTGATGGTTACATGAAGAACTGCTCTATATAATGTTAAGTAATAAAAGCAGAAATCAAAAATGTAAATACTTCATGATTACAATTATACGTTTAAAGAGGGGGAATTGAATTCAGCAAAGTTGACCTTATAATAGCATCTAAAGGAATTAAACACTTAGGAATAAATTTAACCAAGGACATGTAAGGCTTGTACACCAAAAACTACAAAACCTGTAAAAAAGAAATTTTAAAAAATCTAAATAAATAGAAAGACATCTGTGTCAATGAATCGGAAGACTTACTCCTGTTACGATGTCCATTCTACCTAAAACCATCTACAGATTCAATGCAGTCCCTATTAAAATTTCAACCATCATTTTCTAAGCTGGAATGGAAAAGCAGATCCTCACATTCCAATGGGAGGGAACTGCAAGGAGCCCAAATGGCCAAAATAATCTTGAAAAAGAAGCAGAAAGTTGGAGGACTCAGCTTCCCAATGGAAACTTTCCTCAAAGGGACAGTAAGTGAAACAGCGCAGTACTGGCGTAAGGACAGACAGAGACCAGTGGAACCCACATATATTTGGTCAATTGATTTTTGACAAGGACAAAAGGGAAAAGGACAGTCTTCAACAAATGGTGCTAGGAAAACTAGATATCCTCAAATGAATGGAGGTGGCCCTTTAACATATACCATACATAAAAAATAACTAAAAATGGATCAAAGAGCTAAACTTAAGAGGTAACACAATAAAATTCTTAGGAAAAAAACTGGGGAAAATCTTCATGACATTGAATTTGGCAACAATTTCAGGACTATGACACCAAAAGCACAGGCAAAAAAAAAAAAAAAAAAAAAGAAAAAGAAAAGAAAAGAAAGAAAAAAAAGAAAAAAGATTGAATTTTATCAAAATTTAAAACTTCTGTGCATCAAGGAATACTGTCAAGAAAGTGAAAAGACAACGTACAGAATGGAAGAAAACATTTGCAAACCTGACAAGGGATTAATGTCCAGAATAGATAAAGAACTCCTTCAGCTCAAGAACAAAAACAGTGTGACTAAAAAATGGGCAAAGGACTTGATAGCCGTTTCTCCAAAGAAGACATACAGTAGCCAATAAGCACATGAAGAGATGCTCAACATCAGTCACTAGGGAAACGCAAACCCAGACCACAATGAGGTACCACCTCATACCTACTAGGATGGCTATGAGAAAAAAGGAAAACAACAAGTGCTGGCGAGGATGTAGAGAAACTGGAGCCCTGATGCACTGCTGATGGGGATATAAAACGGTGCAGCCACCATGGAAAACAGTATGGAGGCTCCTCAAAAACTTAAACATAGAATCACCATGTGATCCAGGAATCCCACTCCTAAGTACACACCCAAAGGAATTGAAGCAGGGACTGGAATAGATATATGTACACCAATGTTCATAGAAGCGTCATTCACAACAGCCAAAAGAAAACAACCCAAGTGTCCATCAAGAGATGAATGGATAAGCAAAATATGGCCTATACACACAATAGAATACTATCTGGCTATAAAAAGGAGTGAGATTCTGACACACGCTACAACACGGATGCATTACGCTAAGTGAAACAAACCAGACACAGAAGGCCAAATATTGCATGATTCCATTTATATGAGGTCCCCAGAACAGTCAAATTCACAGAGACAGAAAGCAGAAGAGAGGTTACCAGGGCCTGGGGGAGGGGGAGGGGGGGAGGAGTGACTGGTCAGCGGGGACAGAGTTTATGTTGGGGATCATGAAAAAGGATTAGGTTACAGACAGTGGTGATGGGCACACAGCTTTGTGAAGGTATTTAATGCCACTTAATTGTAACTTTACAGATGGATAAAATAATAAACATTATGTTATGTATATTTCACTACGATTTTTTGAATGTGGAAGAAAGGGTGGGGGTGATACTATGCACGGTGAAAAGACAGGAATGGAGTAAACCAAAGGTCAGCAGCTGCTCTTCTGAGAAACCTTTGGGTGGTCTCCACTTTCTTTTAACTCCTTTTCTCTATTTTCCAAAGGTTCTTTCGATGACTCTTTGGATAGGAAAAAAAAAAAAGTTTTGTTTTTTTAACACTTCTTAGGTTTTGATACGTACATAGCTCAGCAGTCTAAATTTCTCCTTTCTAGATAGAAAGTTTCTTCACATTTGGACCAGCATTTACAAAGGATTTACCTAACAAGGGACCATAAGAAAAGGAAATCGTCACTCTTAAAGTGATTTAAAGAAGTTCTCGCTGCACAGAGGTAACAGCTAAGTTCTCCTAAGAGGTGACTGCCTTGGCTGGCCCGGGCCCATCGATCGGCCCACTGAGCTTTCCTTACTGGAGCTTTCCTTACTGGAGCTTTTCCAGCCCTGTGCGCACTGAATGAGGAGAGCAGAGGTGTCAAAGGCCCTTCAGTGGCCAATATCCTCTGGATGTGTGAGAAACGCTGTGATTTGACCTTCAACCAATAAATTAAAATAGGAATAGTCATTTAAACACGTAAGTGAGAATTTTCCTTAAATTTAACTCATCGAAATAGTTGATATTAATTTACCCTTAATAGTATCCTAAGCCCTTCCCAGAAGGTCTCGTTTATAGCAAATGACACTGACATTGTGCTGGGCTTTTATGCAGGAGTCCAAAGGACCTGGTCTCCCCTTTCTGACAGGTAAATAAAATGGCAGGGAGATCAAATAACTCACTAAAAAGAAGATATAATTTTTTATCTTCCTTTTTACAGTCTCATATCCACTTCCGCTGGGAATAACAAAGTCTGAATTCTTATGCAACACTTATCTAAATGTGTCGATTTTATCAGATTGATGAATTTTGCTAACAAAAGCAGCACTAGGAAATCTTTTATGACATATTTGGCCCATTCTCAGGGCTGAAGCTTTAATTTAACCAACTTGAGAATTCTGAGGGAGAGCTGCAGGTGTTGGATCTGAAAAAAAAATCATAAACGGGAAGGCATATCAATCTTTATGACGGGGAAACAAAACCATTTCCACCTGCGTGCCCTCCACAGGCAGGAGAAGGAGAGGCGGCCAAGGCAGGATATTGTCTCGGGCCGCGGAGCGAAGAGGAAGCGGCCCTGCGGCCCAGTGCCTGCTATTTCGTACTGACCGAAAGGCGCTGGCCCGGGGGGAGGAGACGAGCCGATAAAACAAGGTTTGCCGACACCGGGTGCTCAGCAGCGTGCGTTCTCGTCTTCCGGACCACGTGGGAACAAGTCATGCCCACGGCTGCCCGAGTGCCCAGGTGGCTTTCTGCCCCGTGGTCCCCACACCCCTCCCCCGCGCCCTGCCCGGGAGCACCGTCACCCTCCTGCCCCCGCAGGCCTCCACGGTGAGCGGCAGGAGCTCGACAGGGCTGGAGGGCCTCCTGCTCTAGACCTCCCGGGCCGCCCTGCTGTCTCCCCTCTCCCTGTC
>NW_020175040.1:1935815-1941051 GCF_003031525.2 Neophocaena asiaeorientalis asiaeorientalis
CCACTTCCCACAAGATGAAATCATAACCCCTTGGCATGAAATACTACAGGCCATGTGATCTGGCCTTTCTCCGTGTCCTCTCCATCCGTCCATCCACCGGTCCATCCATCCGCCCGACTTTATAAGCCTCTGGGACAGATATCCACTCATCACCCAAACGCACCTCTCCCTTTCGATAACCGAGGTGCAGCTAAGCGGGTGGTAAGCGGGCAGGACTGAGTCCTCACCGACAGGATGGGGAGGGGTGCGGGGGGCGTGGGGCTGACACCTGGACCTGTCTGGGCGGTGCCCGGCTCTGACTGCTCCCGCAGGATACACCCCACGGCGGCGAGCCGGCAAGACACCGGTAGCCTGGGATTCCGAACGCGGTGCAGAGCTGGACCGCCCTTCCTATGACCCACTTGTGGCTTCTTTGTGCTCCTGGCTCTTCTGGCCTCTTGCAACAGCACTGCAGCCTCCACCCGGGATGCGCGCAAGCGCCCCATCCGGGTCGGCGGAAGCAGGTGTGCCCCGACGCCCTCTCATCAGCACACCTACCTGGTGTGCTCCAGGGTCTTCTGCATCTTCTTGGTCATCTTCTCAATGGCCGCCTGTCTCTTCCCTTCGGGTAGGAGGTCTGTCTTGTTCAGCACCACGACCAGCTTCTGGCAGGCGATCTGCCCAATCACAAGGCACTCGGCCGACTGGGTCTGCATCCCCTTGGTCACGTCAATGACCAGCATCATCAGATCGATGATCTGGGCCCCTGGGAGAAGAGAGGACAAGGTCAGGGAGGAAACAGGGCAGCTGACTCTGCAGGAAGTTGCCCGATGCCCTAGGTCCAGCAAAATGAGCCAAGGTAAAGTTGGGGGTGTCGGGCTGTGAACGACAACCACGACCTCCCGGCACCAGGCAGGGGAGTCTGTCGACCGTGAACGCTGGCCCCCTCCCAGTTCTGTGACCTGATTCCCCCCATCTCTACATGGGCAGCCCGGCAGGCTTGCTAGGGGCTCCAGGAGCCCGTGCGTGTAACGGGGCTGGCAGCGCGAGGACTCCCTACGCAGAAGCTCCTTTCATTGTGCCCAGTGTCATTTTGTCAGCCCGCTAGGTGAAAACCAGGTCTCAGTGTAGTCTCAAGCCGCTTCTTGCTGTTGGCGAGGAGGGCATCTTACTCTGATGTGAGCTGCTTGCTTCCTGTCTGACGTCCCCCAGCCACCTGGCCTCCCTGTTGGTCCTTGGACCCCTGCCACCCTGTAAGGTCTCTGCCCCAGCCCCTCCCCCTGCCCGGCCCGCTTGTTCAGGGGTTAACTGCCGGCCCTCTCTGAGTCCTGGCTCAAATATCTCCTCTCAATGAGGCCCGTCCGGACAGCTCGATCACGACTGCAGCCCGCCCACCTCCCATACGTTCCGAGCCTTCTTTTCCTGCCCTGTTTCCCTAGGACGCTTAGCACCCTCCACCTGTCCGTGAAACTCACGCACCGTGCACTGTTTGCTTCTGACCTGGCCTCCCCAACTGCCCTGCAAGGGTGGGATGGAGGCCAGAGGGTTGCCATTGATACTGCTTTCCCTTCTGACTGGATTGTTGCTCGTTGCTGCCAACTTAACGAAGCCAAGAGTAGGTGCTGAGGGTGCGTGCATGGGCACTGTTAATACCACGTCTCCTTCCAAGTGGATTGTTGCTCTTTGTTGCCAATTTATTTATTTAATCGATTTTTTCCATATTCTATTTATTTATTTGGCTGCGCCAGGTCTTTAGCTGCGGCATGCATGCGGGATCTAGTTCCCTGACCAGGGATCGAACGGCGGCCCCCTGCATCGGGAGTACGGCGGCTAAGCCGCTGGACCACAGGGGGAAGTCCCTGTTGCCAATTTACAGAAACTTTTTAAACACTGAGGAGCCAAGAGGAGGTGCTGGGGTGCTGCGTGGGCACTGTTGCTACTGCTTCCCACTCCCATTGGAGTGTTGCTCTTTGTTGCCAATCTAGGGGAACTTTTTAAACATTGAGGAGCACATCCTCTGAGGGGAAAGCGCATTTTAGGCTTCTCTCCCCACTTATCTTTGGCTTTTATGACTTCTTTTTCCCATGCAGAAATGTCTGACTTTTATGTTGAAATGGTCAGTCTTTCTGTCTTTCTCTCGTTTCTGGGTTTGGTATCTTACCTAGGTATTTTTTTACTTTTAAGATTATATATATTTTTTCATGTGCTTTCTTCCAGTACTTTTACAGTTTTAAATGTCTATGTTTCAAACCTTAATCCACTTAGACTGTATTTTGATGTAAAGTGCAAGATGGAGATCTAACTTGAGTTTTATCTGGACGGCTACCCATCATCGTCCCTGAGTCACAGTTACGTGCTTTCCCCCGTTTACAGACCCGGACAGTGAGGCTCAGAAAGGAAGGGTAGGTACCCAGGACTCTGTACCACGCACCCTGCGCTCTCGGCCAGCCCCCTCCCCACTCAGCGCTGTGGGTGTTTTGTTGCAAGTCTCCGGCACTTATTGGGTTTGGGCTTTTCTTCCTTTCGGCAGGGCTCCAGCACGTCTCTGTCTCCTGTCCTGTCCTCTGCTGCTTATTTTTCCCTTGTGTCTGACACGGCTCTCTTTGTTGTTCTCCTGTCCCTCCTCTGCCGACACTGCCCTGTCGTCCTGGGCTCTCCGGGTGGTGGTGAGGGGCTGTGCCCGGGCTCAGGGCTGTCCTGAGGACACTGGCCGTTTGCCTTTGCACCTTGTCCACTCCCCTTCCTCTTCCCGTCCTCGGGCCCTTTCCCACCTGCTCTTTGGGACGCTGTAGGGTCCCCAGAGACTCAGGAATGCAGGATTCCGGCCAAGAGGCAGCTGGCAATAGAAAAAGCAGACATTTGAATTCAGACAGCTCCGAGTTCTAGCCCTGCCTTTGCTGCTCACTGTCGTGCGACCTGACCTCAGAGTTCTCTCTATTAGAACGGGAGGGTCTCCTCCTCGCGGGGGTTGTGGTGAGGGTCAGAGCTGACGCACATCAGGCAGAAGTCACGAGCTGACCTGCTGTCAGGAGCCAGGCGGGCCGTACAAATGCCAGAGGAGGGGCAACGGGGAGCTGCGGGGCCCCGGGCGAAAGTGCTCCTCGGCCACGTCAGGTGCAGGCCCGGTGTTGCCGCATCCGCCGACCTGTAAAGAATTTTTACACGACCCCTCCTGGTTGTGAGTGTGGGCAGTTCGTGTAGGCTGCGCAGCGTCCCTTCCAGGGCCCACCTGTCTGCAGCCCGCCGTGTGCAGTCCCGAGCCGGGGCTCAGCTCCCGACCCGTGTGCCGGCCACTTGGGTTAGGCAGCCACTTTGGGGTTCCCTGCCAGTGGGGCGGCACGCTGGTCCTGCTGGATGCTGGGTCAGCTCGTCACCTACGGGATCCGGGGCGCCTGAAGCTTGCTCTCCTCCTGGTCCGTTTGGTGTAGCTCCTCATCCTCCCAGAGAAGAGGAAGCCAGGCTTCGCAGCTAGTGCATCGTGGCACCTGGGTGACCAGGGGAGATGTCCAGTCCTGCCCAGGTGGTCCCGCTCAGGCGGCTCACTGCTGGTCTGGGGGAATTCAGCAGGATGCTTGTGGGGGAGCCCCCTTTGCAGGATCGCCTGCGTACTGGGGGACACAGTGCTCCAGGCCACTGGCTGGCGCTTACCAAGGTCCCTGTGGGGGCCTCCTGGGTCTGCTGGATCTGGGGGCTGGCAGTTGTTTGTTCCATGTGGCGGTAACTCCTCTCCCTCCTCCGCCAGGAAGAACCATCCCAGCAGCGCACTTCCTGGAGGCCCCTGTGCCCGAGGCGCTTCCCACAGCCCTGCATGTGTCCCCTCCGGCGACTCCGCCCGCGAGTCCCCACGCACAGACTGAGGAGGCCGCCGCACTCGGGGAGTCGGTGTACTGGGAAATGGCCGTGATGATAGCAGGATATCAATTTCCACTGTGGTTTACGTTGTCGATAACGGTGCATTTGCACCGCTTAGTGAATACTTAATGTCACCAGTTAAATTTCTTTTTTTCTTTATTTTAAATTTGATATTATTTCCCCTTTTTTAGGATGCCCATAGCTTCTGATTAAAAATCAAATTTGGGTTAAATATCTGATTTGCTAAAATGTTTAAAGTTCTATATTCAGTCTCTCCAGCAGAAAACTTCTTTTCCCTGAACACATTTTTCCCCCTTTAGTCCCAGAAGGAAAGTTGCATCTCACAGATAACTTGTTAAATGCTGACCTTTCTAAGTTTTCCTTTATTTTT
Organism: Neophocaena asiaeorientalis asiaeorientalis; assembly: GCF_003031525.2. Lineage (NCBI taxonomy): Eukaryota > Metazoa > Chordata > Mammalia > Artiodactyla > Phocoenidae > Neophocaena > Neophocaena asiaeorientalis. The sequence continues at coordinate 1,940,038 of NW_020175040.1, forward strand.
ATTTCTGAAATGATTAAGATATATAATCTACAGAATTGGAAATTGTAATTTTTTAAAGTACTGAGAAACTCTAACCCTGTTATAATTATTCTGCAAACCTTTAAAGGATTCTGTAGTCAGTACAACTAGATGAAAAGCTCTGATAGACTGAGAAATATAGAGGGTCATTTGTGAGCTACAAGTTGTTGCCTTGTGTTTCCCACCCACTCGCTCACTCTGCCCCTCTAGTCTCAGAATGATTTCCTACCCTGGGTTCGTGGGAATCGGGAAGGACACTGTTTGATTCATTCTGGGGAAATACTAGGGATTCTGAAAAAGACAAGACGGGCCAGTTATGTCACTTCCTGTCGCCTGATCAAAGTCTGATGGAGAAACAGACTGACCGAGGGTTACTGCCAGGCGCGGGTGGTGCCTGGTGCTGACCCGGGTCTCCAGTGGGGTCAGTCGCGGGTGGTGCCTGGCGCTGACCCGGTTCCCAGTGGGTCAGTCAAGTCGCCGTGACCTCTGGACCCCTCAGAAGTCCCTGATGTCAGCTGCGCGGCAGCGGGGCTCCTGCTGCAGAGGTAGCGTGTGGGCGCCGGACTGAGGCTGCAGATGAAGCCCCACGGCCCCTGAGTGTTTGGGTCCCGTCTGCGTGCCTCTTTCTGGGCCTGTTAGTTCAGTTTTATCTCCCATTTCCAGGATCCCAGCAGGCATCACAAGTGAGTGGGCAGATGGGGAGAGAACACAAGCCCTCCCCTCCAGCTTGCGGGCCAAGACAAGGCACTCAGGTAGTTCTATACACCAGCAGGGACCGGAATCTCAGCATCAGGACTGGACTCTTGGTCCACCAAGTGGAGGAGGTGGGGAAGTTAGTCTGCTCACTCGGTCCGACAGAGGTCAATGACGCTGTGCCCAAGCTGTGTCTTGTGCTGGAGGCTGCGAACACAGACCGAACACCCAGGCCTTGGTCTGTGAGCCGCAGTGTGTGCGTGTGGGGTGGGGGGGGGTCTCAGCGGAGGAGCGGGAGTCAGC
>NW_020175040.1:1941248-1944874 GCF_003031525.2 Neophocaena asiaeorientalis asiaeorientalis
GCGGGGCGGGGAGGGGTGCGAGACGCCACGGCCAGCCCCGATGCTGGCGTCTGGCAGAGCGGGGTGACGACTGTGCGGGTGGAGGCTGGGCAGCGGCTGGGGCCCCGTTCGGAAGGACGGGCCACGTGGCCGACGTGATCTTGAATGGAAGCATGAAGGACTTCGGCTGGATCTTTACGAGAACCTCCTGAGAGGCAGGGCAGGTAAAGATGGGGCTGGATGGCTGGAGCTCTCCGCCGGGGGTCTGGAGAGCTGGCGTGTCCTACTTCAGGGAGGGAGTCCGAGTTACCCGGATTCCCCACCGTGGACCACGCCTGTGACTCCTGCCACGCCCATGGACACTACTACTACCACTACTGAGTTATGTGTGTTTAAATCAAGTCCTTTTTTGGAACTCAAATGCATTTACATTAAAAAGAACTTTACATGACAGTAAATGCATTAAATGTGCTGTAAGTAGAAGTTAACAGAGAAGATAAATAAAACAACAAAGCAAAACTATGGAATGCGCTGCTGTCCGATGTTAACTCGAGTTGAAACTCTGAGCCCCAGGCCTGCTCTGATATTAAGGGATCAGCAAGAGCCGGTAAAGACACACTAGCCCTAAATCGAGTCTCTCTCGTCGACAAAATAGGGGGATCGGATGAGAACTGGGAAAGGCATGACCTTTGACCCCACCAGGGAGGAGTGTTACCGGGCGCCAGGCATGGCCTCACACCATCTCTCCTGGCCGCCCTGGAAGTACCGGACAGAGTACATACACCGCTCACAGCGGCCTCCTCGGAGGGGCGCACAGGAAGAGCAGAGGTGTCCACGCTTCCTCAGGGCAGAGGGGCCGAAGCGGGTCAGCCGCCACTCCTTCCCGGACGGAGGAGGTGGAGGTGTACGCGTGGGCTCCAGGGCCACGGGCTCTCACGAGCCAGGGAGTCCTGCCCCTGCTTCCTTAAGCTACTGTGTCGTAGTCTATCTGGGGTAATCTTTTTAGCTGACTTTGCACAACAGTACAACTCCTGTTCAAGAGCAGCGAAAAGGAGCAGAAAATGGAATTTGAAATGTAGAAATAAAATAATTGTGGCCCATGAGCTATAATTTGATTTCATGCTTTACAGGGAAATGAAAGAAGCCTTCCTTAAAATGTACGGTTTCTGCTCTCTCCCCCATCCCCCTCCCCCCTTTAACCATTTTAGGATTTCCTCTAGCTCCGAAGAGAAAATAGGATTGTGGAAAACGTTCAGCTCTCAAGTGTCACTGCCACTCAGGGGCCAGCTCGGTTTAATGTGAACTTCCCATTCTGGGTAAGAGGAAATTCTTCAATTAATAAACCGGGTGTGCGGAGGCCAGTCTTTAAGGTTTAATCAATTTCATCTGTACTTAGGATAAAAAGACTGACTATTCTACTTTTTTTTTTTCGTTTTCCTTCTTTAAAAAAATAATAAAATGAATGTTTTATTTTAAATTCTTTGAGGCTCGTATCTCCTGTCTCAGGAAATATTGTCTATTTCATGCAGTGAGTATGAAAACTCCCCCCCCCCCTTTTTTACCTTTGCTAAGAATCTTTTTTCAAAAATAACTAAATCATTCTCTGTCCTCATATACTATAACAGCTTGGGAGATGATACGAATTATACAGGATTTTGGCAGACACCTCGTAGGGGGCTGGGGAGAGAGACAAATCACCAAATATGGATGCAGGAGCTCCTTCTGGACAAACACTGAGAGGAGGGTGCGGGAACGTGCGCCCGCAGCCCCTTCGCCACCAGGGACGTCTGGGGCCCTGACAACCTCACCCTGGAGGCCTACCCTGTGGTCATCTGCGGGCACGAGGACCTCAGAACAGAACCAGGGCGTCTCCCCAGCAGGACCGAGTAAACATTCGGACTTGCCGACCAACCAGGACCGACAGGACTTCCCGGGACAGATAACTCCTGAATCTTTGTCACGTGGTCCCTGGACACGCGGGGTCCGGTCAGATTCGGGGACAGAGGCCGTGGTCAGGCCCCACAGTGGCGGGTCTGCGCCTCGGCTCCATGTAGCAGCTAAGCACTCTGGGCCATTTCTTCATCTACAGAACGGAGATAAAGCCACGACGAACCTTTTCCGAGGCTGCGTGGTGGGCCTCACACAGCACTTGGGACCCACAGGGCAGGAGGTTCCGTCCAACCCAGGTCCTCCCCATGCTTTCACAAGGGGCCTGGGTGAAAATGCTACTTTTAAGTCAGTGTTTTTCACTAAAACGCTGCAAGCCCAGGGCCCTGTCAGTGTGAGCTCCGTTGTGAGAATGCGCACGAAAGCCTCACCGCTCTGAACGGCGGCTGCAATGATCAAGGGTCTCAACGTGGCTGGTCAAGGTGCAGCCAACAGCCCATCTCTGCAAGAGACACCTGGGGCTCAAAACAGCAACTAAGGACACAGTGAGCACTCACTAAGTGAGAGGGGAGGGAGAGGGGAGTGGAGGAGAGGGGGAGGGGACGGGGAAGGGGAGGCATCCAGGAGGCACAACTGCTGCAGCTGCTGGACCAAGGTAGTGGAGCCAGGAGCAGAGCCAGGCTCTGCCTGACCTGAGGCCCCTTGTCCCTCCACCAGGCCTCCTCCTTGAAGTGGCACCAAAGAGGATTTCTCTTGAAGACAGCAGCCTGTGATCCCAAGGAAGAACCGTGCCCTGGGTTTAGGGCCCACGTGCCTTTGCTCCCCGTGGAGAGGTGTGAGGGGAAACGCCTGCAGACACGGGTCACGTGAGAACAAGGATGGGATGTGGGGGGGGACACACCGCCTCCCACCTCAGCCCCCCTCCCTGCTTGTCCGGGGAGAGCGGGTCTCTGAGCCTCACCCTCACCCGTCTGCAAACAGGATCCCCTGTCACCTACAGGGCAGCGTGGGGCTCCCAGATCCCACGTGCAAACCTCACGGCCCAGGACCTGGCCCAGCAGGTACTCATCCACGGTCGCGACTGAACCTGTCCTGAGGCGGGGGTGGTGGGCAGACGTGAACACCTGCAGGACCTGGAGGGTCCTCAACTGAGCGGCATGCCCGGCGCGAGACGAGGCACAAGTCTAGACGCCGCAGCCATTCCTGAGCCCCGGCTGGAGGGGGCAGTCCCCCCTCAGCTCCAGCCCACATAGCCAGAAAGGAATGTGGGCCTGGAGTTGTCAGATCTTCTGGTTTTTCAAGAGAAGCCAAAAATCTGGACCATTGTATGAAATTTGCCAATTTTTAAATGTTGACAACCAATTCAAAACAAAATGTTTAAACTGTATGGCCCAAACAAAACATGTCCATTGGCCAAAACCAGCCTGCAGCTCCCAGTGTGAGGCCTCTGGAGGGAGTTTTCTCGAGAAAGAGAGGTTGGAGGAACCAGAACAAACAACCACCTCTTTGGCCTCGTGAATCAGGAAAGCACTTAGGGACCCATCTGTTGAGCTCCGGCCCCTCCTGCCCCCATGACCCACACTGGGCCTCAGTGAGGACAGGAAAGTTCATCCTGGAGGGAAAGGGTGGCAGGCTCCCTGCTGTCACCAGGTCCCAGTGGGCTAGAGCAGGGGACACGAAGACACGGGCCTGCGGTCAGACGAACCTCAGCTCGGACCCGGTCCCTGTAGGCCACAAGGGGCAAGCCGCCCCTCCCCGGC
>NW_020175040.1:1944950-1998721 GCF_003031525.2 Neophocaena asiaeorientalis asiaeorientalis
GTGTAGGGCTCCCCAGGCCCCCACGCTCTGAACCGAGGCTGTAGCTGTCACAGCCTCTCTACCAGGATGGGAGGGGCTGACACACGGCTGCTCTCTGGTGGTCTTCTCACTACAGCTTCAAGCACCGGTTCTCACACCGAGTCTCAAAACGCTCCCACGAGGTAGAAAGTCTGAGATGACCTAAGACGATGATTTTCCTGGAAGGGTGAAGCAGGAAAGCCTCAGTGGCACCAGGCCGGAATGTCCTCTAGGACAGACGCTCTCCTCATCTCGGCCCTGGGACGAGCCCTTTCCACGAGCGCCGCGCGTTGTCTTCACAGCTAATGTTTAGCGGCAGCAGGCACCGCTATCAACACCACGTTCTGCAGATGGACACGTGGAGGCCCAGAGAAGCTACATCACACCCAACGTAAAGAGCCCGTCGGTGGCAGGCGCTCAGCCCAGAGACCTGGATCCACAAGCACCATGTTACCCTGCGTGGGGAAGAGCTCAGAGCTCCCCCGAGGAGCAGAGAGAAGGGCAGCGGGATTGGGCCCCCAGACCCCCACCCCCACGTGCCCCGCAGCTCCCGGTCGGCCCTGCTGTCTCCCCCCGGGGCCTGGGCACAAGCCCACGCACCGAAGCGCTCCTGCCATCTCGTGCCTTCTCCTGGCACCTCAGACTTTGAACTGCGGCTCAGATGTCACTTCCCAGGGATCTTCCCGACTCTCCGTGGTCTGGATGAGGTGGCCCGCCCTTGGGGTGCCGTGGTCCCCACGCTGCCCAGGACAGCCCTGTTCTGTGACTCGTCCGTGCCCCTGCAGCCTACCCCCAGGGACAGAGGCCCCGACGGGCAGCAGCACAGAACCGGTGGTCAGCGAGTGCCCCTACAGGGAATGAACAGAGCTGGGATGCAGTTAAAGCACTGAGCAGGGCCCTCCACCAGCCATGCACGGATTCCTCTCTGTTCTGTAGTGGTGACGTCCTCCTACACTGCAAAGAGGCACGTGTGCTTGTCCAGAAGCAGAGACAGAAGGAAGAAGGGAGCACGGACAGGACCGCACGCTGTGAACACCAGGGGGCCGGGACCTGCAGACAGAGTGCCCAGGGGCCTCCAAGGGCTGCATTCCCCCGGGAGAAGAAGACCCCCAGCGATGGGGAGGAGGGGCCCTCACAAGTCCACCTGAGAGATGAAGAAGCTGAGACTCAGGGTGGGGAAGAAACTCAAGCCAAGGTCGCAGATCCTGACCCCTCTGAACCCCGCTCCCAACCACCACCACCGTAGAGGTGGGTCCACCACTCACAAGGCACCGAGACAGGAAAACCACACTCTGCTTATTCTGAGGGACGATGGCTGCTGTGGCCTTGGACACAGACAGGCCCTTCTAGAGACAGAGCCCCAGGCCACGGCGAGCCCCCCGTCTGAGGCAGAGAAACCACGGCAGGCGTCCCTGCCTGGCCCGGGCCAAAGGGGCTGGAAGGGTGAGCCCCGCCGGGCTCCTCCGACTGAGACCGTCTGAGAGCTCAGGGTCGCAGAGCCTGAGAGCGTGGCCTCAGGAAACTGTTTACTGGAGAAACAGGAGAAAAAAAAGAAGAAAAGAGGGGGGAAATCTACCATAAAAAGTAAGTAAAATCAGCAGAATTCCTTCATGAAAAGGGTGGAATTAGCATATGGCCTCAGCTGCCAAGTGAGGCCATTGAAGCAAGCAATGAAAATGAGTTCAAGACACAATTAGACATTTTTCTGGACGGAGACAGAGGGGACTGAGCAGGCGGCCGCGTTTCAGAGGGAGCAGCAGGGCACGTTCAGGGCAGGGCCACCGTGCGAGCGCCCTGAGCACTGGCTGGGGGCTGGGGGCACCACCTGGGCCCTCTCCCCCCGCGTTACACTGCCACGATGCCTCCTGCAGAACCTGCAGCCGCCCGGAGCCCGAAATAACAGTCTGGTTCCATCCCCCTCGGCCTCTGCTGCTGCGCCCGGGGCCGAGTGCCGCCTTCAGGGACTAGCGTGGCCGAGTCCCTGCCCTCAAGGAGCTCACCGTCTGGTGGGGGAGACGCACACAAACCCACAAGGTCAACACAGCGAAGTGCATCAAAGTAAGACGTGAAGTTTCTGCTGAGCAAGCACAGAAGAGGGGAATTTAGCAACTGGAGGGAGGAGGAGGCCGGAAAGCAGAGGGAAGGGCCTTTCGGGGCCGAGCACACAGCAGGAGGCCACGGAGGCCCAGCCGCCAGCGCCTCAGAGGATGCCGACCACTCGGTTCCCCTGGACCCTCGGGGACAGGGCCAGATCTCCTCGGAATGACCAGAGGTGCCAACCGCTGGCTCAGGGACCGGATACGACTCAATGGCAACAACTCGGGACAGCTGTTCCCAATCTTCCCAAGAGTGCGGCACATGCGGCCACCCAAGGCACGGGAGACGCTGGGTCCTCATGGGCGACACAGTCTGTTAGGCCCTCTCTAGCCCAGTGGGTTCCAGTGTCCTCCTTCGGGCGGCTCCCTGATGATGGTCTAGCTTCGTCAGGTTCCCTGGGCCCCGTCTCCTTCAAGGTGGAGTGAATGGCTACCCTGAAAGGACCTCGAACCTCTCCTCTGTGCTCACGGCAGGCTCGCTGGGGCACGGCATCTCCACGGCCCCCGGGCCCCCGGCCCGACCCTGAGTGGGGTCCCACCTCCTTCACACCCACGAGTCAGAACCAGCTCTGCCGGCCTCTTGCGTCCCAGAGCGGGCCTCTCAGATTGAAGCTGGGCGTGATGGGGATACTGAGAAGAAAATGAGGCCTGGCCCCTGCACCCAGCACCCTACATACAGAGCAGGGGAAGGAGTGACAAGTGCTTGGCACTTGTCCTTTCAAAGCCCCATCAGGCTGTCTGCCGGCTGCCGACCAGCTTCCACGGCGGCAGGGGGAGGAGAGGGGGCATGGGGTCTTCAGCAGGGCAGGGCAGGGCAGGCACTGACTCCACATGCCCCGTTCTCCCCCCAGGCAGAGAGCAATGGCCTTAAGCTCCCACTTATAACGAGCGCTGTGTGCCCAGCACCGCATGCAGGCGCTCACAGCTCCGCTCACACCATCCCCACGACAGCCCAGCAAGGGCAGCGCCGTGATTCCACCTCCCAAAGGCAGCAGCTCAGTCAGGGAGGCCCGTTCACAGGCCCAAACACACAGTGAGCAAGCGGCAGGGCCCAGCTCCTCCACCACCCACCAGAGCTCTCTAGCTCGTGACCTCAGTTTCCGGGGCCTTGCCCCCACTCCTGCCCCCGCCCCAGGAGGAGGTCCTTGAGAAGAGACGCCAAACCAAAGAAGAAACCACACCTACCGAACGCAGGAAAGCACTGCGCTTACGATTACAGCTCTATTATAAAGGATACAGATCAGGACCAGCCAAAGGAAGAGACACACAGGGCACGACCTGGGCGGGCACCAACACAGGCCTCCACTGCGGAATCAGGGCTCATCACCCTGCTGGCACATCCATCTCTTCGCCCACCAGGAAGTCCCACTGAGCCCCTGGGTCCAGAGTTTTTATTGTGGTTTCGTTACTTAGGCACAAATGACTGAATCACTGGTCGTGAGACTGAACTCGACTGATCCGCTCTGCCCTCCTCAGAGGTCAAGAGCTCAGACTGGTGTCTCTGGCCCAAAGCCCCAGCCCACTAGTCACATGGCTGGTCTCTAGTCTTCCTCTAGCATAAACTCAGGTGTGGTCCAGGGGACCACCAGGAACAGTAAGGACACTCCGGTCACCAGGGAAATTCCAAGGTTTCAGAAGCTCTGTCCCAGGATCCCAGGACAAAAGCCAGATTCCTTATTACATTAATACAGCAGTAAGGCTAAAACACGCTCACACACCACTGCCCTCCCTCCGTCCCCCACTCGCTGCTGACGAATGCGTCGCGTTGTGACAGCTGCTCTGAGGGACAGTCTGAAAGGCAGCAGAAGCCCCCGGAGTGCTGCTAGAGCGGAAGACACCGTCCACGGCACGTCGGTTCCTCGAGGAGGGAGGGATGGGCACTGCGGTGGGACAAGCCGGGGGCGCCGCGGGGCCAGTAAACACGCTGTCAAAGAGCGCTTAATGACACAGGGCAGGCTCATGGCTCAGTGCCTAAAATGTTACATGCAGTGGGATCCCTCCTAGGAAAGGGGTTATGTCAGAATACTAAGGGGAGTTATCCTGAGTAACTAGATTCTTATTTCTCCCTCATACTTTCCTCTATTTTCCACATTCTCAATAGGCATAAATTATTATACATTCAGGGGAAAAAGGGCTTTTAAAAAATAACACATGAAGGATAACATTACACACACCGACCCCCATGAAGCAGTATAGGCTACTCAACCGGAAAGTGCATGGCAGTGACTGCATTTTCAATACTTAGAATTTCTTTTTGGTTCTTTTTCATAATGTCCTAAGCTCACTAGGTGTTCCACTTCTTCATTTACATTTCGAACATTCTTATTTTAAAGCCCCTTCCAGATTTGTTTCATGGTTTCTGGTTCCTAGGACAGGGATGTCCGCACTTGTGCCTATGGGATTTCTTCTGCACGGTGGTAACTTTCCTCATACGCCCTGTGACTGGTCCTCAGCCGGGGCTGTTTTCCGTGGGAGGTCCCAGTGTGTGACTGGAGTGTGCCCGGGGGCTGGCTGGACTGTGGGGCCAGGGCCACGTGCGTCACCAGCGCTTCCGTAACACAGATGACGCGGACGCGAGCGCACTTGGTCTCAGGGAGGACGTCTTGTCTTCTCCTGGGGCAGCCATTTAACCTCGACCTTCTGGAGGAGACCTCTCCTAGTTCCTTGTCTCCGTTTATGAGGGATCCTCTACATCTCCAGTGTGGACACCCCTGAGAACCAGCTGGCGTCCAGGCCTGTTGGCTGCTGTGCCTCTGACGCCTTTCCACGTCCAGCCCTTGAAGATGCTCCTTCCTGGCTTCTGCACCTCGACCTCCTCGTGCTTCCTCACTTCACCGAGCCTGTCAACGTCTGTGCGACCCAAGGCTCCCAGGGGCCACGCAGCCCACTGTGTCACCCACACGTCTGAAGCGACGGGGCAACTATAAAGGGTCAAGGGGGCATGCAGCGAGGGACGCTCGACCTCACGCCCCTCTCACCACCTGACAACAATGATGGAAACTAAACGTATTGGAGGTAACTAGACGTCATTTTAGTGAACAGAGAACTACTATAACCAGAGTTGTGTTGCAGACTCTGAGTCACAAAGACCTGGACTTTAACCCCGGTTCTGCCAACTCTGCAATCTGGGGCCTCTCACCCCCAGCCCCCGACTCACAGGGACATGGTGAGAACTGGCCTGAAGCCCAGTCTGCTGGGGCCCGTCCCTGGGGAGCTGATCTTTGCTGCACCTGGTGACACAGCTCACACTGAAGAACAGGCTAGGAGAGCTCTGTACCAGCTACAGGCAGAGCCTCAGGACAGCGACTGTGAAACAGGGACCAGGTGGGGACTGGGAATGGCCAGGGAGCTTCTAGTACCTGGAAGGATCCCTAGACTGCGGCTAGCAGCAGCCCCAGCTGCACATCGCCACGGGGACTCTGGGGAACCTGGCCACTGGCGTCCCTGCCTGAGGGCTGACCGTGTGCACCCCCTTCCCGAACGGCCCCAGCCCCCTGCAACAGCTCCAGGAACCACACAGAGAGCTCCGCGAGTGGGAGCAATGACCACCGCGCCTGGACCACCTCTAGAGAGGGGACGTGTCTGATCATTCACCTCCGAAGCTCCTCCCTGAAAGGAGCTCGGGCACCTTCGGATGACAGCCCAGGCCACGGAGCCAGAGTCTGGCTGTGAATCTCAGCCCTGCCGCTTCCAGGCCCACTGCCGCAGTGACGTCACCCTTGGTCCTCGGCTTCCTCATCCACAACACGGGGTGACAACAGTGCCGGCCCCTGGGGTGGCGGGAAACAAGTTACTACAATACCGCGCCTGGCGCACAGTAGGTGCCGTGGAAGGCTCGGCTACTGTCCGTGCCAGGGGTCATCTCTGCTCCCGAGTGCTACGGGCAGCAAAGCTGCGTTCCCGGGACACGCACCAGGGTAATGGCGGCAGCTGCGGCCAAAGGCTCAGCCAGCAGGGATGTACCGGACGAGCACCCGCTCAGGACTCACCGGGCAGTGCACTTGGTTCCAGCTCCACCATGGCCCAGCACTAGTCTGAGGGGACACCGCAGTTCCACAAAGCAAGCAAGGCCCTGCTCTCACAGAGTGAACGATCCAGCACCAGCCACTGACACACTCACGCAGAGACGACAGTCAGGAAGTACGACGGGACTGGGGCCCGGAGTGGTGGGTGCAGCAGGCTACACTCTGAGAGGGGAGGTGGGAGACTCCCTGGGAGACAGAGGGGGTGGGTTTCCTGCAGCGGGAGCAGCGGGCAGAGGCCCCGGTGAGGGTGCGTCTGTGCCGCGGACCCCACCCGCCAAGGCAGGGCCTGGACTTCCTCGCACTGGTAACTGAGGGCCAGCGGCCGAGTGTTAGGTGGGGAGTCCACGGCGGTGCCCGGGGACGGTGATTACTCAAGGCAGCGGCCAGGGAGGCCGGCTGCGGGAGGCCGGGCCGGGGGAGGGCGTGCGAATACAGACCCTCTACCCTGTCAGCGGCCTCCCTCCTCCCGCTGCCTGCTCCCACCGTCTGTGAGCTTCTCGGCAGAGGCCCGGGGCCCCCCTGGCTGCGGAGGCTCCCGGAACCCCGTGACTGCAGCTGAGGCCGGCAACAGGAAGGGGAGGGAGTCCCGTCCTCCTTAGGAGGAAGGCCGCAGAGAAGGTCCAAAACCAAGAAAAACTAAAAGTACGTAATGAAGTTACAGAAGAAATCATCAGCTAGAGAGCCAGGACGGCTGTGGCTGGAGAGAGGCAGGCTCTGCCCTTGCACCCGCCTCTGCTCCCCACCTCCCGGAGGCCGGGCCCCACACAGCACCCGGGCAGCCAACGCCCAGCCCAGAACCGCCCTTCTCAACCCAAGCCCGAGCCTCCGGAAGCACAGGCAAAGGAGGACCGAAGGCACAGAAGGAGACGCGGTGAGGACAGGGGCGCGGCCGTCCTCGGATGCGGGCGCCACACTCAGCCCAGGAGGCCACCCATCTGTTGGCTAAAAGCAACTAAACCAGAAACTGTTTTAAGCTACAGCTGGTGTCTGGGCCACTTTATCAAGCACTTGAGACACAGAGCTGATTATTTTTCTGGCAACAGCGAAAACAGAAAGGCTGAAAGCACAGAGTCTGTCACCAGCTGTTTCCGGAGCGGTTCTTACAGTCACGTCTGGGTTGGGGCCAGAGTCGGCAGAGAGGTCCACTCGGGAGGCCGGCTGCGGTTGGTCCTGTTCTTTCATTCCCCGCTTGCGTTTCGCTGCCTTGAGTCACGCAGAGTAAAACCCCTTGCACAGCATCTTTCGGTGCTTTAGATGCTATTTGCAAAGAGCCCCTTAAACAGGGACTTGGGTTACAAGAAACGTGTGTGTGCTGTGGTCTTGACTCACGGTCGCTGCTCCCTTACTGGGATCTGGGTTCCCACACCAGCTCTCTCCTCACCTGGCTGCTGCGTGGCTGCAGCCAAGCTCTTCAGCCCATCCCGAGCCCCAGTTCCTCACCTGTGACACCCGAGGGGCTGTGGAGCTTTCCGAGCGTCAAGCACAGAACCTGGCACGTAGAAGGTGCCCAACTAATGGGACATGATTAAGATCTGACTGGTTCTCCTGGCTCACACCACCCTTTCCCTAACATCATCAACACCCATGGATGTGGGGTCATGGGTGATTTTTGTTTTCTTCTTCCCGTGCTGTTTTCCAAAATCGGGACAAGAAAATTCACTTCGCAATAACTATAAATACTTTATAACAAAAATCATTACCTACTAAAATGTTAGAGGGAAAATGCTTGGGCTATTCTTACATGATAAGAGTCCATCCCAGGACCAGAGGTCTCCCTCTGCTACGTCAGGGATCTGAAAACAGTTTTCAGGACCACTGCCAAAGCCAGCCGGACAAAGGCTGACCCCACCCGCCTCTCCTGTCAAAAGATTCCAACCTCAGTCCCCATTCCTATGGTCCCCATTGCCCTAAACCAGGACCACACCGGGCCCCGTTCCGAGAGTGGCCCGGCGAGAAACTGGCCAGTGACCTGTGGCTTCTGCAAGCTGGGCTAACAGGGCTCCTGGGGGTCTTGTGAGGGATTCACTGGGAGACGGGGCGAGTGAGCTGAGTGCTGAGGGGTGACAGGGTGTGAGATACGGCCCGTGTAGAGGCAGCTGCCAGAAGCCGGTGCAGGCCTGAGGGGGCTGGTCGAAGGGTGGAAGTGGGGGCGGGCAGGCAGGGCCCCGGGCTGGGGCAGGAAGGAGGCCGGTACAGACCACCAGCTGCTCCAGCGTGGGCTCAGCACGTCCAGCCCGAGCACAGCTGTGTGGAGCTGGTTTCCAGCCCCAGGTCTGCAGACCTGAGGGTGGACACAACGCACCCCAGTGCAAGTGGGGCCTGGTGACTGGCCAACCTTTGATGTCCCTCCAGGCCACAACTGGCCAGGTCCTCAGATTTGTTTATTTTTCCTGTATAACTTTTGCAATGCTTCAACTAAACAGAAACTTTTTATCAACCATTCCCAGAGCAAGAAAAATAGCCGAATGCTTGGTTTGTAACGGAAGCTGGTAGCTGTGCTGGGCTGGGGGACACACGAGAACAGCTCCCACTTTGAGGGATTCGGAACCCACGAGGGAACTGCATCTGCTGCCGATACGGGGACCCTGTGTCCCGTCCACCAACTGCTCACAGAGCCACTCTCCTCCGAGGTCCTCGTCCCCCGGCTCCGTCTCTCTGTTTACTTGGCAGGAGCCCCAGGCCAAGCGCCAGGCACAGGCTGGGCCCAGATCCAGCCGCTCAGTCTCTGCTGCGTCTTCTGCCGGGGGCACTGACTCGGCAGCGAGAAAGCTGAGCCCAGAGCCACGGGCAGGTCCGCAGCCTTGCAGGAGGCAGCCGGCCTGAGAAACAAGCGGGCACGAGGGACCTGGCCCGAGAGATGGGGGGCCCTGGATCCAGCTGTGTCTAAACGCAGCCCACAAATCATGCTGGTTGTAAGAAGCAGTTTGGGATGAATTTCTGTCCTTTACTAATGGAGATTACGTACTAACATGCTTTAACAACTCTACTCAACTCAAGTGTCCTGATTTTAGTGCCTTCGTGGCATTTTCCGAGCAACTAAGCTGACTGCTTACACGCGTGACCTCACCTGAACCACCGGCGCTGTGCAGTGCGCATCATGGCTACCCTCACTTCACAGACAAGGCCGAGCAAGTATTCACTTCCGCCGTCGCTGTCGCAATCATCATCGTTTCACCCCAAGTCACACAGATATTAGGCTGTGCAGCCGGGATCCAGACTCACATCCTCTGAATCCAAAACCTACACTCCTCCCCGCCAGGAAGGCCCCGCTGCCTCGGTGCGCACAGTCCTGTCCTATATGCAGCAGAGACACAAAGGCCGTGGGCCTCTCCGCTCACATCAAGGGCTTGCAGTCACCTGGAAGCTGGCCATAAGACCATGAGCCCACTAGGGATGCAGAAAGCCAGAACACAGCTAAGAGTCCAAGTGTGAGGTCCAGGCACCATCCACAGGGCAGGGAGGTGAGATGGCACAGAGGCCACATGTCAGAGTTGCAGGCTGGTGCAGAGTCTCCCCATCGCCGTGACCTCAGCGACCCAGGGCTGCACCTTCAGATTCAGTCCTCCACCAGCCGCCGGGACGCCCCCACTCCCCCTTCAACCAAGGTTTCCTCAGCCGTGTGACCGTGCTGTCGCAGCCCACCCCCAAGACTGCGGAGGTGCTCCCTCTCACCCACACTCCTTCTTCAAAAGCACCTTAATTACAGCTCTCAGGTGACACAGAGCACGGCAATTTCCAGTTTCCCTCCTGGAAACAAAGAGACCTCAGGAATCCTCCAATCCTGCATCACTTCGTTAATACTCTGGTGTCAACTGATGGCCTCTGGGTCTGTACTAGGTCACTTTCCATTGAGTATCTTCCACGGTGGCTGCAAATAGTCACTGAAGGAACTATGCCTCACTGACTGAGACAAAATTTTTAGTTCAGTTCAATTTTAGTCTTATTTTATGTAACTGAGGAAAGTGAAACTTTAAAAGTCTCATATCGTATTTCGAAGCGACTTGCATTGTATTAGTGACGTGTCACTGAATGATTTTCCTTAGTTCGACACTGTTTCTTATGAAATCATAATATAATATTAAAGATGCTCCAGAAAAGAAAAGTCAGCAAGGACTCCAAAAGGACCTGCAGGCAAGTCCCGCCACACAGCGGCTCCTCCAGCGTCGCTCGCTCCTGTGCCGCCGTCACAAGGGCTGCCGCACCCACCACACGCCCTGGCCGCAGTGTCATCTCTTGAGGCCTCTGCCCAGGGAGCCCATTTCTAGCGAGAGGACAAAGGCAACACACCCCAGAGACCTGCTTCCACAGAACCTTCCCCAAGCTGCCACCCACTTTCCAGGGAAATTGAGGTGAAATGACAGTTGAGTCCTACATTGCAAGAAGGCGGGAGGGAGCTGGAGGAAGGAAAATGGAGGGAGGAGGTGGGGGGAGGGATGGGAGGAGGGGCCACCCTCCTGTAGGTACTGTTTTCTAAGGCTCTCACTCAGGTTGAACAAGTTGGAGGTTTTAAAACGAAGCAAGAACTCTGAATTTTAGAAATAAATGTACTCTACTCTCATGCTATGTTCAAAGATGCCATTTTCTTTGAACGTTTTCTTTCGCAGAGGAGGGCCCTCTGCGATGTGGGAAGAGCCCAGGCTGCTGCTGCAGGCTCCTGGCTGCCCGCCCTCCACCCTCCCTCCAACCCCAGCTGCCTCCTGCGGGTGGGCTTCCGGGGAGGCAGGAAAAGCCTCCTCTAGAGCTGACTCCCCTCTGTCCGCTGACCAGGCACCGGGGTGTGGCAGGCAATGCTGCGCGCCCAGTCCCCGCTCTGCTCCTGGTGCCTCGGCTCCTGGCCTGTCACCCAGAGATCACCCCTTCCTCTGATGCCTGACAAAGGCAAGGATAATTTTTCAAGGTTGGTGGCTGGTCAAATGAGTCCAAGCAAGCCGACTGCATGGGGAACGTCCGCCTCCCGGGAGCCCGAGGGGACCGCTAACACAGGTTTACAGATACCACCTGGGGACCAGACGGAAAAGAAGACTCTGCCTCGGCTCTCCAGGCACCCCCTTCCAGAGAGCTGCTCCAGAACGCATCCCACGACCCAGCTCCACATCCTGAGAGGAACACGGGACGTGACACCAAGCACCAGAGTGCCCTGTGCTCTGCGTGTACCCCTACGTCTCCAGCAGGGTTCCGAACACCAACATGCTTTGCACCGTAAGACACGTGGAATCACTATGTTAACGTGAAAAGGAGGACAAAGGTGTGGTCCAAGTGGGTTGGTGCCCTTGGCACCCCGCACCCAGAGCGTCCCAAGGTCGGTACGTCCACAAGCAGAACGGTTTTTAAGAGGCGTGTGACTGTCGTGCAGCTCATCTCCCAACTCCAGGAAGGCCCTGCCTACAGACGGTCATCCCAGTCTCACAAATTAAGCCAGATCTGTGGGATGAGACTCAGAGTAAATTAGGTCCCAGAATAAGCCTCTGGAAAAGCAAGAGTTTCATAAAAATGGCAACATATGCTCCGCCTTCTCTGGCATTAGTGAATGTGGGAGAGGCTGAAGGCCACTTAATGGTCTAATAAAACGTTTACAGGCGAAGGTTCTTACAGACAAAGACTGCCTGAGACCAGCACGCCCTGTGCTGGGGTCTGGCGACCCTTTCGTCAGGGAGATTTCACTGCAATGGCAGGAACGCACCCCACCCGCAACCCGTCGGCAGGGGTCCCGCCTCTGCTCTCCCCTCTCTGGGCCCGCAGCCCTGAGGAGGGGGCTTTGCGTCTGTCCCCGCGGCCGGGAGTTCCCACGGGGCAGGGATCTCTCCTGGCCCATAGGAGGGAGGGCCCACATGCTGGGTGCAGACAAGTGCAGGGACCAGTGACCAGGTCAGCAAACGAACAGACAGGGACAAATGCTGAACTGGAACCGCCGAAGAGTCCTGTGAACAAGGTCAACAAAGGTCAGGTGGACGCCAGCTCATGGGAGATACAAACACTACTAAGGTGGATTGAAGGCCTCAACATAAGAGCTAAAGCCATAAAGCTTTCAGAAGGGAACAGAGCAGGGTGCCTTCACGACTTGGAACGGCAAAGATCTCTTAAGCAGGGCACGGAAAGTGAAAAGCATTAGAGGAACAAATGAACAATGAGGCTTCATCAAAATTTAAAACGTCTGCTGGACTTCCCTGGCGCTCCAGTGGTCAACACTCTGAGCTTCCACTGCGGGGAGCACAGGTTTGATCCCTGGGCGGGGAACTAAGATCCCCGCCTGCTGCACGGCACAGCCAAAATACAAAACAAAACAAAAAACGAAAACGTCTGCTTATCAAAAGACATCAAGAAAACAAACAGGCAAGGCCACAGATTGTGACAGAATATTTACAAAACATATACGGGACAAAGAACTGGTAAACAGATTCATAGAGAACTTCTATAATTTTTTTAAAATTCTAAACCCAATTAAAAATGGGCAAAAGAGGGACTTCCCTGGTGGCCCCGTGGCTAAGACTCCATGTTCCCAATGCAGGGGCCCTGGGTTCAATCCCTGGTCGGGGAACTAGTCCCACATGCCGCAACTAAAGATCCTGCATGCGGCAACGAAGATCCCGCATGCCGCAACTAAGACCCGGTGTGGCCAAATAAATATATATATATTTTTAAATGGGCAAAAGATTTGAAAGATGCTACCTAGAAGAAGATATACAGATAGCAATAAACGTATTAAAGAGCAGTCAACATTATCACAGGCATACCTCAGAGATACTGCAGGTTAGGTTCCAGAACACTGCCATAAAGCAAATATCACAATAAAGTGAATCGCATGAATCCTTTGGTTTCCCAGTGCTTATGAAGGTTATGTTTACACTATACGGCAGTCTCTTATGTGTGCAATCGCGTTACGTCTAAAAAGACAATGTACGACCTTAATTTAAAAATATGCTAAAAAACCCTGACCATCACCTGAGCGCCAGCCAGTTGTAGCCCTTCTGCTGGCGCAGGGTCTCGCCTCCGGTGCTGGCGGCCGCTGACTGATCAGGATGGAGGCTGCTGAGGCTGGGATGGCTGCGGCCATTTCTGAGAACAAAGCCACCATGAAGTTCGCTGCACTGATGGCCTCTTCGTTTCATGAATGATTTCCCTGGAGCAGCAATGCTGTTTGGCAGCATTCTACCCACAGAACTTCCTTCAAAACTGGAGTCGATCCTCTCAAGCCCCGCAGCTCCTTTATCAACGAAGTCTGTGTCACATCCTAAGGCCTTTGCTGTCATTTCAGCTATCTGCGCAGCCTCTTCACCAGGAGTAGCTCCGTGTTAAGAAAGCGCTCTCTTTGCTCATCCACGAGAAGCGGCCCCTCATCCGTTCCCAGGTTTCATCGCAAGATGGCAGCCATTCAGTCCCATCTTCAGGCTCCACTTCTAGTTCTGGCTCCCCTGCCGTTCCCACCACGTCTGCAGTCCTTCCTCCATGAAGTCTCGACCCTTCAAAGTCATCCAGGAGGGCTGGAATCAGCTTCTTCCAAATTCCTCTTCATTTGGATATTCTGACCTCTTCCCATGAATCACAAGTGTTCTTTTTTTTTTTCCTCTTAATTTTTATTGGCCACGCCATGCGCGTGAGGCACGTGGGATCTTAGTCCCCCGACCGGGGATCGAACCTGCGCCCCCTGCACTGGAAGCACACGGTCCTGACCACCGGACCGCCAGGGAAGTCCCGCAAACGTTCTTAATGGCATCTAGAACGGTGAATGTTTTCCAGAAGGTTTTCAGTTTACTTTGCCCAAATCCATCAGAGGAATCACCGTCTATGGCAGCTACAACCTAACAAAGTGTATTTCTTACATAATAAGACTTGAAAGTCCACATTACTTCTTGATCTACGGGCTGCAGAAAGGATGTTGTGTTGTCAGGCATGAAAACAACGTTAATCCCAGCGTCCATCTCCATCAGAGCTCTCGGGTGACCAAGTGCGTTGTCAGTGAGCAGTAACATTTTGAAAGGGATCTTTTTTTCTGAACGGTAGGTCTCAACAGTGGGCTTAAAATATTCAGTAAACCATGTAAACAGACGTGCCGTCACCCAAGCTCTGTTGTTTCGTTAACAGAGCATAAGCAGAGTCCATTTAGCGTAATTCTTAGGGGTCCTAGGATTTTTGGAATGATAACTCAGTACTAGGGTCAACTTGAAGTCACCAGCTGCATTAGCCCCTAACAAGAGAGTCAGCCTGTCCTCTGAGGCGCTGAAGCCGGGCACTGACTTCTCCTCTCTCGCTATGAGAGTCCTAGGTGGCCTCTTCTTCCCATGAAGGCTGTTTCATCCACATTGAAAATCACCAATTATCTCAGCTAGACCTTCTGGGTAACTTGCTACAGCTTCTACATTAGCACTGGCTGCTTCCCCTTCCACTTTGATGCTATAGAGACGGCTTCCCTCCTTAATCCTCAGGAGCCAAGTCTGCTACCTTCACACGTTTCCACTGCAGCCTCCACCCCTCTCTCAGCCTTTACAGAGTTGCAGAGAGCTGGGGCCTTGCTTTGGATGAGGCTCTGGCTGAAGGGAATGTTGTGGCTGGTTTGATCTTCTATCCAGACCACTGAAACTTTCTGCACATCAGCAATAAGCCTGTTTTGCTTTCCTACCATTCGTGTGTTCACTGGAGGAGCACCGGTAATTTCCTCCAGAACTTGTCCTTTGCCTTCACGGCGTGGCTGACTGCTCGCACAAGAAGCCCAGCTTTCGGCCCAGCTGGGCTTTCGACAGGCCTTCCTCGCTAAGCTTCATCATGTCTAGCTTTTGATTTAAAGTGAGAGATGTACAAGTCTTCCTTTCACTTGAATGTTTAGAGGTCACTGTAGAGTGATTAACTGGCCCAATTTCAATATTGCTCTGCCCCAGGGAAGAGGGACAATTCCACTTACATCAAGTCCTAGAACAGGGAGGCTAATCTATGTGGAAAAAAAATCACACCCGTGATTATCTCCAGGGAGAGAGGAGGGGAAACGGAAACTTTTTAGAGCAGTAATTCCCAAACTTGTCTACCCATGAGAATCCCCTAGAAAAGCTCCCAGCACAAGCCCACAGCCGGGTGACCCCACAAGCAGATCAGCATCCCAGGCAGCCTTCCCCGGGGATTCCAACCGGCAACACAGCCGCTCTGCGTTGACCGCAATGTTCTACATCCTGGTCGGCATTTGGGGTACACGGGTATGAGTTTGTCAAAACTCCAAGAATCAGACAAGTAAGATTTGTGTTACATTTTACATATAATGAATTCTCAGAAAACAAACGTAAAAAAGGAAACATCACAAAACAACAAACAGAAACACCCAGAGCCTGCAAACGCTTCACTCTCTCTGAAGTAACTTGACACTCCTTCCCTGGGCCTCCCCCCACCCCGAGGCGCTTCCCCAGCCTGGGTCAGCGTCCACCCCGAGTCAGGCCGGGTGGCCATCCGCACAGGAGCCGGGCAAGTCCAGGAACAGAGAAGTCATCCTCGGCCCCAGGGCCTGTCCGGTGTCTGCTCAGGCCCTGCGGGTGCTCCAGTCTCTGGCCCATCACCCTGCCCCTCCAAGTCCCAGGGACCTGGACCCTGCAGGCCTCTCCCCGCTCACAGACCCCAGCTCCTCACAGCATCTCTGCTCTCCAGAATCTTCCTCTTCCCTCTTGAGCACACCCACAGCTCGGGGTCGGAGACGTCTCACCTCCCGCCCCTGCCGCCACACCTACCAGTACAGACCCCACGTCCCAGGCAGGGAAGAGGGTACAGAGCAACTGTGCCAGGACACGGTGCTTCCCGAAGTAGATGACACACCCCGTCAGATTTTTACTGTAATAGTTACGTATTTATTTTAAAATGCATTGCAGGAAAAGGTAACTAGCACTTTAAACCCGTATTTCAAGGATAATGTTACTTAGGAGAAGGTTAAATGAAAGAAATGAGTCAATTTAAAGGAAAATAATAACAATAACAGTACTAGGAGCAGTACGTGGACAAGATGAAAACTGCAAGGGTGAATTGTCAACAACTCAAGTCTGGGACACCAGTACCATGCGTCACCAGCAGTTAACAAAATGATCAACAGCAAACTGTCCCGTCCCAGGAGAAACTCTAACTTCTCTTGTCCCTGAGCCCCTCCACTCCACCCTAAGGTGCCACGTTCACCCAGTCGGGGTGGCATAAAGACCAAAACCCTGACCACGCAGAACAAAGGTGTATTCGACAACAGCTCTGTGGTGGTCGTTTTGTATGAAACCTGCGTCCCATTTATTTTTGCACAATTATGTACTGCCACGGTTTCAACCCATACTCTTTCCCTCCTGCCCCAAGGTGTGGCAAGAGAGCTGTAAAAACGTGGCCGCCAAGACAGGTTCCCGTTAGCGCTCAGAGAGGGAACGTCTTCCGTGTTTCTCGATGCGGGGTCAGAAGTTGGCTCACGGTAGGCACGCAGTAAAAACAGGATGAAGAGAGGAAGGCGACTAAGCTTGGAGCCTAGCTTTTCAAATTCAAGTTTGCAAACCCAGGTGTGTGACGGTGTGCACAGAAAGTCGTGAAATAAATACAGTCCTGAGAGTTTAGACACAGCCTACATTTTCTTGATGCCCTGATGGTAACTCACTTAAAATATTATTTTTATAAAACTAAGACAAAGAGCACATGGGGTGCGTGTGACATATCTATTAAAATGCAATTGCCCCAACAATCGCTACTTCTAAGACAGAAACTCACAGAAACACTTGCACAAGGTGCAAAAAGGTATGCTCGAGCAGAGTCAGGAGACACCCTGGACAGCCAGCAGTCAAAGACCAGGTACGCTGTGCCCCACACGGGGGAACCCCGCACACAGGGGCGTGTCCTGCACACAGGGGAATCCTGCAGCCACTACCACGCTGGATCTGAATGGTCTGAATGTACGTGGAAAAACCAAGGCATTGATAAGTGGAGAAAACAAAGTGCAGAAGAGCAGGTGTGGCACAGCCCTACCATGAAATTTAAAAATGACAATATGAATACATTAATTAATATGGGTGTTAATATAAATCCACGTGGAAAGAGCCACATGACTATGCACCAGCCCATCTGTTAACCTCTGACGGGTGGGGAGACTCTCTCTAAAGCATTTATGATATGCTGGAATGCTACGAAAAGTCTGCAGTCAAACAAGGCGTGTTTGCAGGTAAGAACGCATACACTTGTTAGGAAGACTTGGAAAGACCATCTCCTTCCCCTCGGCCTCACACAGACAGGCCCCTCCACGTGCAGCGCCTTTGGCCGGGCCCTGGGAGGACAGGCAGCTCGGAGGACACGGCGCCGCAGCCGCAGGAGGGGGGCCTTCTTGGGCCAGAACCCGCACAGCCCCGCCTCCCATGTGTGCCCGTGTCTGCGGCCAGGGCTCAGCCCTGCCCCCATTTCCACATCAACACCCGGTCCACGCTGCTGCCAGGACAGCGCCTTCCTGACCCTGAAGACACATCTGTCCGGCTGTGTGCTTCTGGCTGTTTTGGGAGGCCTAGGGTTACTATTGAAGATCCTTTCTTGGGACTCTTGCTTTTATTTAAATATCACAAATATAATTCAACCACAAGAACTATTCCCCAGGAGGAAATGCGAAGAGGCCACAGGAAGATGTAAACTTTATCAAGACTAAGCGACTCCGAGTCAGGAGGGGTCTCTACCGAACTTGAATCTGGGGAGAGGATGGGACTGGGCACTGGCTCCAGAGCTACATAAAACCGAAACAGCTTGTGCAAAGTCCCAGGGGCCACTGGGGGCGAGAGCACCAGCCTCCCCTCCCGTGTGCAGCCCCCCAGCCTGAAACAGCATCGCTCAGGGCCACCACCATCTGCAGCTGCCGGGAGAGGCCCCGCACATTCAGAAGCTCCTGGACCCACACATCCCGAGCTCGGAACTGCACAAACAAAAGGTTAGGGGAAGGGGGTGGGGGAGAGGGAATAAAGGCTTAAAGATTAAAGTCACAGGCAGAGACAGCCGGCTCCGTTTTTTAATAACTGAAAACACGAGTTGGGCCTGAATGTGCTCATTGTTCAGTAGAGGGGCGTCTACACAGGCAGGACTGGCTGGCGACAGCACGGCCTTCCCATCACGAGTCAGAGTCACCAAGGGGGAGGAGGCCCAGGCTCCAGTCAGTGAGGGTGGCGTGGGGCACAGCAGCCAGTGGGCCACGGGGAGGAAGGGCTGGAGAAGGACACGGTCACGTGAACTCGGGGAGCCGGCGACACAGGGCGTCCCTCACACCACGCTCAGGAGCACAGACTGGTACCACCTCCTAAGAGGAACTTGCCAGTGTGGATCAGAGGCGTGAAAATGCACGTGCCCTTTGGCTCTGTAATTCCACTTCTGGTGTTCAAGCCCCGGGAAATGATCCAACCCAGGAGGACTTGGTACACAAAGATACTCTGTGCAGCATCACTTACAAGAGCAAGAAATCAGAAACAATGTAACGTCCGGCGCTGGAGGAAATGGTTAAGTGTTTGTGCGTTTCTACCTGCCTTACTGCAAAGAGGACGGAAGGCAGGTTACATAAATACACAGGACAAAGGGGCAAGTGCAAGAGAAGGAATCACAGCAAGAGAAAAAAGAATGTGTTTAAAAAATGAGGCCAGAGCTGGGCTGCTTTTTCTTAATGCGCTGCGGAGGCCCACGTTCACACCGCCACCATCCACCGTGACAGCAGCGGCCACCTGCGTGGACCTGCTGAGCACCCGCCAGCCCACGTCCACTTTCACAGAGCCCTCTCAGCAAGCCCACCAGGGACTGATTCTGCCCCCAGTTCACAGATAAGGAGCCCAGGCTCCAGAGGTCACCAGGGCCAGGAAATCATGGCAAGGTTCTGAACACAGGTTTTCTCTAAGCCGAGCGTGTCTGCTTTCCCCAACACCACACGCTTCAAGAAGCTGTGTATTCATACAATGGAGCGCCTGCAGGCATGAAAACATGTGTTTAGAGAAAGGGACTAATGGTGTGGAGAAAACTGCCTAGGATATAACGTTAAATTTTTTAAAGCTGCAGAAAAACGTACAGAAAATTTATAATTTCAACCATGTAAACTAGACCATTATTTTCTTCCTTGTAACTTTGCCTATTATCCATATTTTCTAAAATAGGTCTGTATTAGTTTTATAATCAGAAAAAAAGACTTTGTATTTAAAAACTATATAAAGGGCCTCTGTGCTCTTGTATCACGGCACACATCCCACCCATGCGCACACCAACCCACTTCTGCTTTCCATAAAAATTCTACACATGCAGTAGAATCAGAAAGTACACATCGGCAAAGGAACATCTTGTGTTTGTGTCCATCGCTCTGTTAATCATAAAGGAACAATTTCATTTTGCTCAGAACTTTGTCTTTACAAACATTTGGGGTTATGCCTGTCAGAAGACAATTACTATAAATGAGTTGTTTCCTCTTTATTCTTCTCCTCAGGCGGAGACTCTCACACAAGGCAGCAGAGAGGCACAGACGTACATTCTGAGGCCTCCCTCCTAACGACAGCGGGGAGGGCTGCCCACGCTCCAGGCCCTCCCAGAAAGGCAGCAAGGACAACCCTCACCCAGGGCGGCCTGTTGCCCGAGTCCAGCCAGGCCAGAGCTGCCTCCTGAAGGCCTGGCGTCGGACACCTCCTGCAACAGTGTTGTACCTTTTCCTTGGGACATGGGCCAGAGTCACCCCCACCCACCCAGCTGCTCAAAGGGCTCTCTGGTCACTGTCTAGACGTGCCGTCCCAGACCTCAGAGCAAGTCCTCACAGCAAACCCCTTGGCTTTGCCCTCTGCCCAAACCCCAAGCTACCTTCTGGGGACACAGGGAAGGCTTAGCCATCTTCAAAAAATGAGACGCCTCCAGCACCTCCACCTGTGCCTGAGAGGCGCTTTTCTGCCCATCGTGGAGGTGAGGAGACCGACCGAGGCTCAGAGAGGGTCTCACAGCCAGGACCCGCCCACACCCCACCAGACAGGACAGGTCTGGCAGATGACAACAGCTCCAAGGTGGACTTTGGAATGTTCTTTTCCTGCCGGTCACCAAACACTGTGCTCAACAAGACACAGGCCTGGTTTTCTCTCATGAGACAAAAAGAATAACAAGTTCCCAAGAGCTTTTAAATTATTTCTTTAAAATTCGCCCTCTCCACTACCATGGAGTTAACCACTGGGGGCTAGCTTCCAGCACTGCATAGTGGACAGTCAGCTGTGTTCTGGTTATCTGAAAGGAGGAAAAATAATATTTTAAATGCTTTAATAGTTAAACCAATACAAGGAAGGCAGATTTTCTTCATGTTTCCTCAACAAAAGCCACAGAACAGCCTGGCCCCTCAACTTTATAATTAGTTTAGGTTAAAGGAAGAACCCCAAACTGCCAACAGACTTCACGCAAAGACGGTGTGAAGTACGCATTACAGGGCATCTCCTCAGAAGGAGCAGAGGGGCGGCAACAGCTGACGCCTGGCCACCTCCCTGGACAGGAACGAGCTCTGAGGCCAGAGCTCTGGTTTGATTTTTATGTAACTGGGGGGAAGCGAGGACTATTAAACTAATAATGCTCATTGCAGACATTTTGAGGAATCACATGGGGAAAGAAAAAAATACCTCCTTTATAAATGAAAACTAAGAGTGACCTTAGGGCTTCCCTGGTGGTGCAGTGGTTGAGAATCTGCCTGCCAATGCAGGGAACACGGGTTCGAGCCCTGGTCTGGGAAGATCCCATACGCCGCGGAGCAACTAAGCCCGTGAGCCACAACTACTGAGCCTGCGCGTCTGGAGCCTGTGCTCCCGAACGGGAGAGGCCGCGACAGTTAAGAGGCCCACGCACTGCGATGAAGAGTGGCCCCCGCTCGCCACAACTGGAGAAGGCCCTCACACAGAAACGAAGACCCAACACAGCCAAAAATAAATAAATTAAAAAAAAAAAAGTGACCTTATATTCCCATCCCCTAAAGTCGGCTGTTAAACTGACATTTTTTTATTAATTAATTAATTTATTTATTCTTGGCTGTGTTGGGTCTTCGTTGCCGCACGTGGGCTTTCTCTAGTTGTGTCAAGCGGGGGCATGGGCTTCTCACTGGGGTGGCGTCTCTTGTTGCGGAGCACGGGCTCTAGGCGTGCGGGCTTCAGTAATTGCGGCACGCGAGCTTCAGTAGTTGTGGCTTGCGGGCTCTAGAGCTCAGGCTCAGTAGTTGTAGCGCACGGGCTCCGTTGCTGCGCAGCATGTGGACCAGGGATCTTCCCGGACCAGGGATCGAACCCGTGTCCCCTGCACTGGCAGGCAGATTCTTAACCACTGCGCCAGGGAAGCCCCTAAATTGACACGTGATGTCTTTCTTTCTAGTGTTTTTCCTGTGCCTGCGGATTTCGTGCACACAGAAACGAAGACCCAACACAGCCAAAAATAAATAAATTAAAAAAAAAAAAGTGACCTTATATTCCCATCCCCTAAAGTCGGCTGTTAAACTGACATTTTTTTATTAATTAATTAATTTATTTATTCTTGGCTGTGTTGGGTCTTCGTTGCCGCACGTGGGCTTTCTCTAGTTGTGTCAAGCGGGGGCATGGGCTTCTCACTGGGGTGGCGTCTCTTGTTGCGGAGCACGGGCTCTAGGCGTGCGGGCTTCAGTAATTGCGGCACGCGAGCTTCAGTAGTTGTGGCTTGCGGGCTCTAGAGCTCAGGCTCAGTAGTTGTAGCGCACGGGCTCCGTTGCTGCGCAGCATGTGGACCAGGGATCTTCCCGGACCAGGGATCGAACCCGTGTCCCCTGCACTGGCAGGCAGATTCTTAACCACTGCGCCAGGGAAGCCCCTAAATTGACACGTGATGTCTTTCTTTCTAGTGTTTTTCCTGTGCCTGCGGATTTCGTGCATTACTGAACTAGGCTGAGATGGAATTCCTTGCCCTGCTTTTTCACTTAACATTATATTTAACGTGATTTTTCATGTTTTTAAATTTCTCCATAAGAATCATCTTCAAGAAGGGTGGCACAAAGCACGTTAATTTGTTCACCTGCTGCTGTAAGTGATGGATGCTGAGAACATCTCTGAGCAGAAAGCTCTGGCTCATCTTGATAATTTCCTAGAAGATGGATTATGAAATCACAAATAGAATTTATTTAAGGCTCTAGAGACACTTCCCACAATTAGTCCCCAGAAAGGCCGGACGAAGCCAAAACTTTCCAGTAACTGCCGCTGAACTGGCCGTCACGCTCCCGCCAGCCCACGGTCCCTGCTGCCCCAAAGGTGTCTGAAGCGCAGGCACCCCCGAGATGCTGTTTCCATCCTGAAGAGAGCAAAGGCCACCAACCAGGACAGGTGCTGCGTGGGTGGGAGGGGCCGGGGAGGCACGCAGGGCGGCCCTGCGGGGCTCGGAGCAGCCGTCCACCCCGGGGGCAGCGGCTGCCCTCCCGCCCGGTGGACAGTGCCTGCCCCACCACCACTCCGCCTGTCCAGAGGAGAAACCTTCCTCCTTCAGAGAAACTGCTCTGGAGTTGGGCAAGCTCCATTCACATCCCAGCCCACCAGGGAGAGCTGTCGTGGGGTCGTACAAGGTAACCGTGCAAAGACTGGTGGCCGGGACAAGTCGAGGAAGTTAAAGCCTTTTAAAGTCATTATTACCACCCAGACAACCCGGTGAGTCATCCTCTAAGTCAGGCAGTAAAAGACCCAGGCTGGGGGCGGGGAGAGGGGTCCCCTCCTGCAGCACCAGCAGCTGTCACGACCCCAGGACCCCCCGAGTGTGGGGGGTCCGCCAGCACGGATGACTGGAGGCTGGCCTCCTCTGCTTCCTTTCGGGGGCTGCTCTCTCTGGAGGGGGCTCCGTGGCCACGGCACAGCACCTGGTGGGGGACCCGAACTGCAGCACCGTTCAGTGACTCGGGAGGACAGAGCGAGCGGCCTGGGGGGCATAGCAACTAACCACCCTGCGGGCTCCTTGCACACACCTGGACTCAGCTCAAACTCAAACCTAGACTCTGAGACCCATCTTGTTTCCTATAACGCCACGGAGCCCCTCACTTAAGCCAAGCAAGCGCCCTGTGCCTTGGCGGGGGGCAGCCTCCAGAAGGAAGGAAAATGGCTGCGACACGTGATTACTGCCCCCTGACGATGGCGACCATCCCTCTCTTTCCTATCTACGGAGACTGGGGGTACTGGGAGCAGGAAAGGCGTCTCCACCTTGGTGCCCCCCCAGCAGAACAGGTGCTCAATAATATTGGGGAAAGGGTTATCAGTTAAATGACAAAAGGAGTCAAAAGACAGATTCAATAGGATGGAGAAGAAAAAACCAAGCCAGAGAGAAAATCGGCCCACGGTGGAGCACTGTTTACACGTGTGAAGCTGGGGAAGATCCCCAAGTGTCTCGGGTTCCAGTCTAGGTGTCAGAGCAGGAGGCGGCCAGGGGGGAACGTGGTCCCGGACAACAGGACTCGGGCTCGGAACCCTGCTCGCACACTTGCCAGTGAGCCTGCCCGGCGCCGCGGGGCCCGAGCAGGGGGAGAGCAACGGGGTGGGGCGCCAGCAGCCGGGCGCCCCCAACGGTGGAATCATCACGACCTGCAGGGAAATGAAGGGTCTTCCCCATTCAACAGGTTGTCGGGCTGAGGCTCAGAGGTGGGGTAACAGCCCAAGGCCAACAGATGATGCTGGAGCAGCCAGAAGCCCACCCCAGACGCTCCTTAAAGGAAAATTCATCTCATTTTACCCAACAATTCTACTCTTAGCTAGATCCCCGAAGTAACTGAATGCAGAGAGTCAAACAGACTTGTGCGCCATGTCCACAGCGGCACCACTCACAACAGGCAAAGGTGGGGCCAGCCCAAGTGTCCCTCAACGGGAGATGGAGCAACAAAACACGGTGTACACGTACAGGGAAGGCCATTCAGCCTTAAAAGGGAAGGAAACGCTCACGACTGCTACAACATGGAGAAGCCTTGAAAACCTTATGCCCAGTGAAATAAGCCAGACACAAAAGGACAAGTATTGTACGATTCCACTCGCAGGAAGTACCTAGAAGTACCATGGAGACAGAGGCAGGATGGTGGCTGCCGGGGCTGGTGGCGGGGTTAGGGAGTTAGTGCTTCACGGGGACAGAGTTTCAGTTTGAGGTGATGGAAAGTTTTGGAAATAGAGGTGATGGTGGTACAACATGGTGGCTCAATTTACTGCTATTTAATTACACACGAAAATGGTCATAATGGTAAATTTTATGTCATGTATGTATGCTATGTATATTTTACCCCAATAAAAAAATCAATGGGAAAGTTTGTAAGGCTGCCACAAATGGAAAACAGTGACAAGCCACAAGGGGAAGGCGACCATTAAAAACAAATGGAATGCTGCTGCTCTGCCTGGGCCTTCTGCGAGCTAGCTGCCTGCCCTGGGCACACAGCGCAGTGGGCAGTGTCCAGAGCCAGCACCTCGGCCCCTCGCCCTTGGGTGGTCAGGGTGCGCGAGCACTGGGAAGGGAAGGGCTGGGCCAGCAGGAGGTGCAGGTCACCTGACACCATTCCCGTGCACTGGCGTGGGTGACCCACCTCGGGGGGCACTGCTCCCCTCCACTGCCGCCCGGCTCCCCACAGACCCACGGGCGCGGGAGGCCATCCTGGAGGCTGAAGCCGTCCTCCCCCCACGACAGCCCCTCCTCCAACCCCAGCTGAGGAGGGCCCAGGACACAGGTGGGCGAGGCTAGAGAGGGGCAAGGTGCCTGGGCACGGAGGAGCTGGGAGCCCGGTACCAACAACCTCTGCCAACAAGGCAGCCGGAGCAGAGAGGGGCTGCTGGCAACCTACCCTGCTCTACAGTCAAAACGTACAAGGATGTTTGGAAACAGTCAATTAGACGTGATTCTGTGGAATAGTAAGACCAAAGGTCGGGGTGGAACGCATTAGCTATGCATTCCAAATACCTGATCCCAGGGCCTGGTCTGCAAGGCAGATACTCTCCCCATCCAGTACAAAGGGTCAACAACAGCAAGGCTGCCAAACTTCTGCCTGGGGGCCACATGGCAGCTCGCCAGGAACCCAAGAGCTGCACCTGATTGGCATAAGGCAAAGTCAAATGGAGCCCCTTTCATCTAGCCCACAAGAGAAGGGGCCCTGAGGCTGCCTGCAGGCCTCACCCCCCCACGCCCACACCTCACAGCACTCTGCTCCAAGCACCCTCGCTCCTCCCCTCCCCCTGGCTAAGCGGGAGCTAGTCGCCCAGTGCGGCCAGCGCCCAGCGCCTGCCCCCCAACCTGGGTTCCCTTCTCCCTCCTTCTCATCCCTGCCACCTCCCTGACCCAGGGCCCTGCGTGCCGGCCTCTCCCTCCACCCTGCGGTCGCGGGTGAGCTCTGTAACCCACTGATCTTCACGTCCCGGCTCACAACCCCACAAGGGGCCTGCAGCCCCCAGAACAAAGTCTACATGCCTTGGCCCAAGATGCAAAGCCCTCCGTGACCTGCTTCCCACCTGCTTTAGCTGCTGCTCACACCTGTGACCTGATCACACAGTCGCTGAGGGGCCCAAACCCACCCAACCCTTCGCGCTCCTGAGCCCCTGCACAGACAGTGCCCTTCTCCTGGAACTCCCAATCTCTCATTTGCCACCAGGCAGACTCCAGCTCATCCATCAGGACTCCACATAAGGTCACCTCCTCTGGGGAGCCTTCCTTCACTCTCCTGCCTCTCAACCCCTATGGCGCTTCTCTTGGTCCCTGACTATTGTACATGTATCTCGTATTCGCCACATTTGCTTACACGTCCACCCCCTATCCTCCAACACAATGAACAGCGGGTCCCTTTATCTTCCAGGGCACTTCTCAGGGTCTCAGCCTTCAGAATGCCCTGCTCCCGGCAGGTGTGAAACGCATATTTGTTAAAAAAAAAAAAATGACATCCACCCTTCACCACGCAGGCCCATTCACTAAGGTACTGATGAAGAATTTTTCCTCACAAGCAACAGAAACTAACTTCAAACAAAAAGGAGGATTTACAAGAAGTATCCTGGGTACCTCACAGCAGCTCTGGGGACCTCGGTAGCTTTCCCTCTCTACTATTTGCATCCAATGCCGATTCCAGGACTCACGGGTCTCTGCCTCTTCCCCTGAGACTCAAGTCCCTAGAGGAGAACATCTGTTTAGGTATCTCTCCCTGGACCAGTTAAGTATGGATGGGGTTGGGGGTGGCCAGGGTCACAAAGCTCAGACACGGTCCCTGGGCGCCCACACCTGCAGAGCAGAGTGTTTGGAGATGGGGGACTCGTGGGCTGTCAACCTTCCAGCTGGTGCCTACAACAACTCCCATTTATGTTCAAGCCCGCATTCTGAAAGTAACGGCATTATCACACTGGCCCAGCGGCAGTGTGGACGCCCTGCTGGCGGGTTGTAGAGTGCGCCATGGAGATCACCTAGTGAGACAGACAAGAGAGGGAAGTGTAATGGTGTCTGCGGAGCTGAAAAAACAGTACCCTCCCCAAGGGTCAACAGCAAGCTAATATTATTATCTAGTCCCTAAAACTCTGGGGGTGAATGTGTTTCAGAATTCAGAACTTTTAAAAAAGTAATTTAGAATAAGGACATATAGATCAATGGAATAGAACTGAGCTGCAGGAACAGACTCTCACATTTCCACTCAATTGATTTTTTTTTTTTTTTTTTTTTTTTGGATGCACCACCAGGGAAGCCCCACTCAAATGATTTTTGACAAGAGTGCCAACACAATTCTTTGGGGGAAACAACAGTCTTTCCAACAAATGTTACTGGAACAACTGGATATCCGCAATGCAAAAGGATGAATCTGGACCCCTACCTCATACCATATACAAAATAACTCCAATAGATGAAAGACCTAAATATAAGAGCTAAAACTGTAAAACTCTTAGATGAAAACATAGGCATACTTCTTCATAACCTTGGATTAGGCAAGGGTTTCTTAGCATAAGCAACAAAAGAAAAATAAGTTGGACTGCATCAAAATTAAAAACTTTCACACAGCATTGTAAATTAACTATACTCCAATAAAAATTTTTTTTAAAAATTTAAAACTTTCGTGTTTCAAAGAACACCATCAAGGGCTTCCCTGGTGGCGCAGTGGTTGAGAGTCCGCCTGCCGATGCAGGGGACACGGGTTCGTGCCCCGGTCTGGGAAGATCCCACATGCCGCAGAGCGGCTGGGCCCGTGAGCCGTGGCCGCTGAGCCTGCGTGTCCAGAGCCTGTGCTCCACAACGGGAGAGGCCACAACAGTGAGGGGCCCGCGTACCGCAAAAACAAAAACAAAAACAAAAACAAAGAACACCATCAAGAAAGTGAAAAGACAATATAATGGGAGAAAATATTTGCAAATCATATACGTGATAAGGGATTATCTAGAATATAGTAAAAGTTCTTATAACTCAACAATAAAAAGATCAATAACCCAATTTTAAAATGAGCAAAGAGCTGAACAGACATTTCTCCAAAGAAGGTACATTAATGGCCACGTGAAAGGATGCCCCACATCACCAGCCACCAGGGAAACACAAATCAAAACCGCAATGAGATATCACATCACACACACCAGAACAGATACAATCAAAAAGACAGACAACAACAAGTGCTGGCAAGGCAGTGAAGACATCAGACCCTCCTACACCGCTGGTGGGAAGCAAAGCAGTGCAGCTGCTGTGGAAAACAGTCTGGCAGTTCCTCAAAAAGCAGACACAGAGTTACCCTCTGACCCACCGATTCCACTCCTAGGTATAAACCTAAGAGAAAGAAAACATCCGTCCACACTGAGACTTGAACACAAGCGTCCACGGCAGGATTATTCGTAAGAGTCAAAAAGTGAAAACAACCCAAATGTCCTTCAACTGATTAATAAACAAAGTGTGACCGATCCATACTACGGAATACTATTTGGCCACAAAAAGGAATGAAGTAAGACTCCCGTGGAAGGTGGACAACCCTTAAAAACGTGATGCTCGGTGACACAAGCCAGACACAAGAGGCCACGTATTATCTATGACTCCACTCATACAGAATGTCCAGAATAGGCACATCTATGGACACAGAAGGTATGTTAGTGGTTGCCTAGGGCGAAGGGAAGGGGGAGAGGCGGAGTGACTGCTCTTGGGGACGGGGTCTCTTTCTGGCGTGATGAAATACTCTAAAATTGACTGTGCTGGTAGTTAGACAATTCTGTGAATACTAAAAGCCGTTAAATGGATACTTTAAATGGCTGAGTTGTGTGGTACATGAATTGTATCTCAATAAAGCTGTTATAAAAACAGGTTGGGTTTTTTTTTTTTTTAATTGCTTTTTTTTTTTTTTTTTGCGGTACGCGGGCCTCTCACTGTTGTGGCCTCTCGCGCCGCGAAGCACAGGCTCCGGATGCGCAGGCCCAGCAGCCGTGGCCCATGGGCCCAGCCGCTCTGCGGCATGTGGGATCCTCCCGGACCGGGACACGATCCCGCGTCCCCTGCATTGGCAGGCGGACTCCCAACCACCGTGCCACCAGGGAAGCCCATAAAAACAGTTTTTAAAAAATATATACTTACTGTACAAAGGAATGTTCTATTATAAATTAAGGTCATAGAAAGATGTCCACATTGTATCATTAAGCAAAAAGAAGTTACACGTGAAGTACTTCAATTATGAAATTATGAATAAATTTTAAAATATTACCCCTAAAAAGGGAATTCTATACATATAAAAATATACCACATATTATGTAATGCATTAGCAGGAATGGGGCATTCCCTGTAAGTATTCACACTAAATGGGAAAACTGAAAAGTTTATAAATAAAAGTTTATAAAAAGTTATAAATAGCCTCAGTTAGTTCAGATCAGGCTTACATCCAAACTCCCAAAAAAACACTTTCAATTTCTAGAGGTTTTGGAATTTTGGAACTATGGATCAGATACGGGAGACCTGTATTTCTTACGACGTCCAGGTAAGGTACAAAATACAGCCATTGCTGCTCACCCATGCCAAAGAGTTCACAATGCAACCAAGAATCTCACAGAGAGAGTGAGGCAGAGCAGACCGCCAACTTCCCAGTGTCCCCAAGAAATGTTGCTAACTTTAGAAATATGCAATGAGTTCAGTACAACTAACTCTGTAAGAGATAAGGAAAATAAATAGCTCATTCTAAACAGAATCCAGCACTATGTCGTCACTAACAATAACATTAGCAAAGATCAAGTAATAATACAGAAAAGATAACATTTTAAGTCAGAGCAAAATACCAAACTACAAAGATGGTTGTAAATAAATACACTGGCAAGTACAGGTGTGTGTTTATGTACTTAACCTATGCTTTAGAAACCTGGAAGAATATACAGACAATGGAATATTATTCAAGCCTTAAAAAGGAAGGAAGTCCTGATACACACTGCAACCTGGATGAACCCTGAGGACACTGTGCTCAGTGAAACGAGCCTGTCACAAAGGATAAACACTGTAGGGCTCTACTATGTGAGGTCCCTCGAGGAGTCAGAGTCACAGAGACACGCAGCACAGAGAGCGCGTCTGCGGAGCGGCAAGGCTGCCCCCCTGTCCCAGCACTCCGGCCCGTCACTGCCAGGGGAACAAAGAACCGAAAGCAACTTCGTGTTGAGCCACTCCGTGGGCATCCGCAGAACTTCAGATTTCTCTCCAGTAGTCTTACGAATTGGCCAGATAAGAAGAAAGAGGAGCCAACACATTAACGCAGGACCTCCTGCCTGCCAGGCACCACGAGAGGATGAAGCGCTGCCACGCCGTTTCACAGACGTGGAAACAGGTGCAGGCAGATGGCTCATCCCGTTCCAGGCCACATTCCTTAGAAGCAAAACTCCAAGAGCTTTCCTCAGGAAGAGATGACCCTCTCTGGCATGAACGTGCAAGAAAAGAGCTTCAGCTTCACCAGAAGCAGAGTTCACTGAGCGGCGCATCATTCAGTGTGCGGTGTGTACAGTCCACTCTGGCCACATCCACAGGAGGCCAGCACAGCCTAGTGGTCAAGACTGTGGGCTCTGGAGGGACAAGGTGGCGTCAGAAGTCTACTCCACCACTATTAGATGACGGCCCTCAACAGGGGACCTCACTTAAGTCACTTAGCACGACAGTCCCCGGTGGGGGGGGGCGGGGGGGCGGTTTATCAGGGTTAGATGAGATAACACAGGTCAGAGGATTTACGACAGTGTCAGACACAAGCTCAGTAAAGCTAACCGGCTACTGAAGGTGCGAGCTGGATCATTTATCCTATTTTCTCACAGCAACTCTCACCGGCAGGTACTAGGAGCACCACTGTTCCCTACATAAATCTGAAGCTCAGAAAGGTTAAGTAGTAGCCTAAGGTCACTCAGCTAGTAATACAACAGTAGAAGCAGAATTCAAGCCTGGGTCGGTGGGATTGCAAAGAAGGTCGAGATTACAGAGCACACACAGAGGGTGGATGGAAAGAAAGGCCTCTTGCTCCTCCTTCTCTCGGGCAAGGCCATCGACCCGAGACACCGCCCCTGCGAGGCGGGCTGGGACAGGCCAGGAGCCAGAGCAGAAGCAGGCAGCAGGCTTCTGCTGGCCTCTGTGGGCAAGGACAGCACTAACCCAGGAGAGGAGAGTGGGCAGGGGCATCTGCACAGGCCTGGAGGGACGTCACCAGGCAGGGCTGTCTCGGGACCCACCCTTTAACCTGTATGCACAAACGCAGCAGAGGAGACCGCCAAGTCCACGCGGTACGGTGTGAGAC
Source organism: Neophocaena asiaeorientalis asiaeorientalis (assembly GCF_003031525.2). Lineage (NCBI taxonomy): Eukaryota > Metazoa > Chordata > Mammalia > Artiodactyla > Phocoenidae > Neophocaena > Neophocaena asiaeorientalis. The sequence continues at coordinate 1,975,757 of NW_020175040.1, forward strand.
AGCAGTGGTGTCCCCAGGGCAGCTCCCGGACACAACCGGCAATGAAGCGCCGGCTGGGGGACTGGAGGACGACAGACTGCCACTGTGCGTCTTCCAGTCCCGGGTGCGCTTCCAACCACGAGCGTGTGGCATCTAAAGGAAAACAGAATACTTTTAATAAAAATTCTGTATCAGTCACTTTCCCGCTATATAGTTTGGGGTACCCTCTGAGTTACCTTTTCTTCACTTATTAAAAAAGGAAAACACAAAACAAACTTTCCTCCCAGAAACTGTGGAGGGTTAGAGGAGACAATGCAGAGTAACAGGGACCCAAGCCTGCAGGTCTGTGACCCTCAGCTGCCGTCCACAGACTTACTCCGGGGGCTTTCTCCCACGGAGGAAAGCCAACAACCCACAAAGGGGCCACATCTCAGTCCAAAGGTAAGGAAACCCAGCCTGCGGGTGAGGCGGAGCCCGCCCACCCCAGCTGCCGCCCGCCCGAGGAGCCCACTCCTCCAGCAAGGGAGACCTTTCCGAGGAGAGACGCTTCCAACCCTTATCACAATCTCGCTGGCCACTGCCAAGTTCTACTTCCATTTTACACCAAGTCTCCTTTTTTTGTTTTGTTTTGTGTTTGTTTTTTTTTTTCTTTTCCTAAATCTGAAATTAGGATGGAGGCTGGCAGGAGGATCCCTTGAGAACTAAGGACTGTGGCTGAAAACACAAAAAAAGTGCTCAGAAAGCCCACCCGTTTGCCAAGCGCATGTGATCTGCTCGGAAGAATGTCGGCTGGGCCATGAGTCTTGGTGGAGGACAGCGAACAAGCAGACAAACTCAGAATGCTCTCCGCACACAGAAAGGACTTGGGAATGGGAACAATGACAGTCATTCTCCCAAGCATTTTATCCTTCATCTGCAGTAGAAAAGGGGCTGCACTGGATGGAAAAGGCCCCATAGGAAACCCTGGAGGCCCTCTGCCAGGGAACCGGGCCACACACCCACTCTCGCCCAGGCTGCGTCCCCGTGTCACCTGCCCAGAGGACGTGGTCTGTTGGCCACGTGTTCCAGGGCCATGTCCTGAAGTGCCCCCATACAGCCAGGGCCGTAAGCTTTTCAGGGGCGCTCAGGCCCTGGCAAAAGGAAGAATGACCTTCTTCCAAGTCACTGAGGCCTCCCAAGTCCTGATTAGGCAGGCGGTTCAAATCAAAGCTTCCGGAAGGAAAGGGTCTCCATAGAAAATACAGAAATAAAGGCCTTCACCACTCCATGAGCCATCATTTTCTTATTTTTCATTTTTAAGGCAAATGTGATTTTCAAAGACTAAAGCTTCCGGCTGTACCAAGCGTCCCTGCCCGCAGGAGTAAAGGAAATCCTTTTCAGTTTTGTCTGTTCACGCACTCAATCTGACGGGACAAAACAACTTCATGTGCTTGGATCACTTCAGTGAATGTTTTTTTTCAACAAAGAAAATTAAGTTTTCTCCCAAACTATATGAGCCAAAAAAAGAACATGAGGAAAGGACTCAGGGTCTCCTCTGTGTTAAGCACAGTGTGGATGAAAGATCAGCCTTCTTCTTCCTTAACGCAGTTATTCCATCTTGTGTGCTTTAGCGGTTGAAATCTGGCGATTTGAGGTGGTCACTCTCAAACAGGAACCTCAAAGAATGGGTTTTATCTACCTCCTAAAAAGGATGGATCTTGGGGAAAGAAATGTTTTGTGGGGTTTTTTTGCCCTGATAAGACAGTAATCTCCTACCTTGCTGACTCAAATGTACTTGCATATTAATTGCTTCAGACCCCCCCAAATCCCTGCTGAACTGGCTAAACTGTGGGCCAAATTCAATAATCCAGCAAGCTCCCATTCAATGCCTCACCAAGATAACTCTGCATGTTTAATTTAAAAGTACCGATCGCTCTCAAATGAAGTGCTAACGCCAGCCAGCCCTGCTGCCACAGCCCAAGGCTCTGACGGACACACCGTGAGTTGGAGAGTCCAGTCTGAGCGCTTCGGATGACGAGGTGAACTGCCTGCATCTCTTCCGAACGGTATCTGTTCGCCCAAATCAGCCCTTTAAAACACGCCCCTCTTGGTTAATTTCCCTGATACAGAGGCGGTGAGATCCAGCCTCAGATAGTCAAATAGTATCTGCGCCCATTGTATCTGATTAGCAAGAAGTACTCAACCCTCCAGCCAATGTGAATGCCTAGCTACTCAGCTGAACTGACCTAAGGCACTTTTTCCTTTCTCTTCTGCAACTGTGCTCCATGTTTGACCCCTCAAATTTATTTTAAGTAGTTTTGCAAACAGCTTCCTCTCCCCCTTCCTCCCCTGCGCTGCCAGCATCTCACGTTTCTCGTGCACAGAACATGTTTTGTCCACCCTGGGAAGTGGCACTTAGGGAAATGGAGGAATCGCCTCAGTGGAATCGGAATCAGAAATAGGTCCCACTCATTCAAGAGATTAAAACAGTATCAAGGGCTAATTTTCCTTTTACTAGAACAAGTCGGCATGAAAGCTGGGATTCCCAAGTGCTGGAATTCACGGCAACCTTTCTAGGCTGTGAAAACAGGTCTTACTCCCGGCCTCTCAGTGAAAACACCCTAAAATACATTCAAACTCCTGGCGTGGCTTCACGTGCACTGAATCAAAACGCATGACTGCACCTTTTCACACTGAAATCCAGACCTGTTCAATAACAGTGACAACGATACTTTTTACAGTAAAATAACAATTACAGTAATAACAACAGGGATCTGGAGATTTAACAGAACAGGGCAGAGCCATCAGTGAGAAGTGGTTTTTGATCCGTGGTAAAGTAAAAAGGTCCTGACAGCCGGCACAGGAAAGGAACAGGAGGTCAGACTAACTCAGTTTGGGTTCTGGGCTTCTGGAATCACAAATGTTCCGCGGTAAAGATTCAATATGGACTCTGGAAGGTCACACAGTAAGCGAGCTTAACGGGAAAAAACAATGTGCCACTTTGAACTTGGATTCTGTGTACTGCTTCTACCAATTTGTCGGCCCCCAAATGCACCTACCTCTAGAGAGTTTCACTTAGAAATATCACTATTAAACTAAGTTTGAGTCTGAACACAACAGAAGTAAACTTCGGTTCTGGCTTAGAAAATATTCACCCGTCAGTTGGTCTGGAAGCTGCTGATTTCCCGGGAAGAATGATCTTCGTTAGCCGAATTTCTAGCGCTTCTCCTCGGCCCCCAAAATATAAGTCACTTACTGAAACCACTTCCAGTTTCACTTCATATGCTGACAAGTATCATGGGGAAAAAGTATTTAAATGCTTCACTTGTAGGAAAATAAGATGGTTTCCACACTTCAAATTTGCCCAAGAGACTCTCTTTTAAAACAACTAGAAAGTCTAGTCCCTCAATAACAAAGCCTCTGGTGCACGAGTTTCACTACGTCCCTGGTGACCCCGACTCTGCGTTCTTTGCTGTACTTGCACTGACTACAACATGCTGTTTTGCCGTGAGTTTTCCACACATGCACCGACCCATCCTGAACCTGAAATCCGCCCAAGTGCCATGTGTCTGTATCAACAGCATCTTTGGAGACCCGAACACCGACCGTTTACACAAAGCACGTCTACACATTGTTCATGGTGTGACGCCTCCAAACAAGCCCTAAAGGTGCCACGTGCCACCTCCTGTCTGGAGTCCTCATTCACCTCCTCGCAAATCAACTTTCCTGTTTATAAAAACAAACTGGATCCTGCTTCTCGAAGACACATTTGACAAAAATGAGTATCTCTATATTGTAAGAAACCCCCTTGGTTTAAGCCATCTGCATGCGCCACAGCAAAATGAAAGCATGCAGGAGGGTCCCTAGAGTTTGCTGTAATGAGACTGGCTGGACGTGGACCTCTTTACCATCTCTAAACAGAGGTGTTCTCTGCTTGGCTAGAGAGGCAAAGCTTCCAAAAATTTCAGTCATGCAAATCTGGGGGAAACTAAAAATCAGCAAGACCTTTTAAAAACTCCCGTAAAGGGCTAATGTTTTATTGTTAGTTTAGAAACTTTAACATACATCATTATTATGTATTATATTTGCTATATTTGGAAATATGCATGTCCCCCAAATAAACAGTAAATTCAGGGGGAAGAATTGTTTCCCCAATTTAAAGATGGGCACCCCTATCCACTCTTCAGAAAAACTAACATTCTCTGAATTTTTCCCCGGGTCTATACACAGGCCAAGTTCAGGCTTCAAAAATATTAAGCTATGAAGGGCCCTCTTCTGTCCTGGTATTAAAATAAGGAGTTAACAAAAAAGAGCTTTCCAAAGCTTAGTCATGTAAACTCACCTATAAACCTCCCACGACACTGAATCGACGGTCCAGGACGTTCGTTTATATGACAGAAGGAACTAGAGCGTTTCAGGGAAGCCCACGTTTACAACTGCAACATCGTGTCCCAGCAGAGACTGGGGGCCTTGTTGTCAGGAGGAAAGTAACGGTCACAACAGTTACACCAGTTTATTAAAAGCTCATCATGCACCAGATATATTTCTTCTAATCCTTAAGACAATTCTTTCCTATTTTGCAGACCGGGAAGTCCAGGCACCGGGAAGTTAGGGAGTCTACCCAAGAACATACAGCTAACAGATGCGAAGCCAGACTCAAATTCAGCTTCTCAGACTCTAAACTTCAAGGTTTTTAAGTTGTGCCATGTTTGCATTTATGCTGTTCTGTGGGTGCGTTTTTTCCCTGTAATACGGATGCATAAATCACTTCAAGAAAAGCTCTGTTCCTGCATCACATACTTTGGGCTCGCTTGCATTCAGCAGTGACTGGGCACCTCTCCGCTTCCAAACACAAAATAAGCCAAGGCATCCTGCAGCCCAACCTCTCCTGGTAGACAAAACACGCTGCTTTCTAACAAACGTCCACTTCTCTCCTCTGGTTTCCATCCCGTCTTTCCCCACTGTGGGCCTTCCTCCTTCCAACTCCAAATGCCTCACAAGTTTTACAGCCAAATCAACGTAATTAAGCACTTGTACTTCAATTGTGTCAATTTAGTCTCTCCCCAATGACATTACCACCAATTTAAAAGCAGAGACAAAAATCATACATTCACGTGGTAGCGGTCACCATCCATCTGGCCTTCCTTCCCCACCAAACACAAGAGAGACTTCTGACAAACGACTTATTCATTTATTTAATTTTTTAAAAATAAATAAATAAATTTATTTATTTATTTTTGGCTGCGTTGGGTCTTCGTTGCTGCACGAGGGCTTTCTCTAGTTGCAGCGAGCGGGGGCTACTCTTTGTTGCGGTGCGCGGGCTTCTCACTGCAGTAGCTTCTCTTTGTTGCGGAGCACAGGCTCTAGGCACGCGGGTTTCAGTAGTTGTGGCACGTGGGCTCAGTAGTTACGGCTCATGGCCTTAGCTGCTCCGTGGTATGTGGGATCCTCCCGGACCAGGGCCCGAACCCGTGTCCCCTGCATTGGCAGGCGGATTCTCAACCACTGCGCCACCAGCGAAGTCCCGAACGATTTATTTTTATATGAACAGTCTCTTAAAGATTAAAGAGTCAAATCATACGATCACGATCGCAACAGTTAACACCATTTACTGAGAACTTTGTAGGCTGCAGGCACTGAGGCAAGCACTATCCACAGCTTACCTCATGGATTCTCACAAAAACCCACCAGCTGGTGATTCTCCCCAGGCTGACAACGAGAAAACTGACGTTCCAAGCAGCTCACCGTACCCAGCTGGGGTTCAAACTTGGGCCAGTACGCGAGCCCGGCTCTTTCCACTACTCCCTATACGGAAGCACAGCTATGGCGTCACACACCGCTGTCAAGGAGAGAAGGACACCTGCAGACCCAGGCCCTGGCGGGGAAGACGCACCACACGGGGCCCAACCAAGGCGCTCGCGACCCAAGCCGCCTCAGGTCTGAAAGAGAAGCCAGGCAAGCTTCTCTGCACTGAGCTTCCCCAAAGCAGGGCCCTTGTCTTTCCCGTTTGGCCTTTGCTAAGCCTGCCCTGTGCTGCGCTGGCAGAGCCCAAACTGCTGGTCCATACTGAATGGTGAGGTGGTGCTGGGTTTTATCAGCCCTCCCAGACAACTTCCCCCAGCGCCTGCCAGCCTCCACAGGCTGGAGACCCCAGGCCCGCTTGACCCAGCGGTCAGCCCGGAGTTTCCATCCACGTCCATTTCCCTCCAACTCTGGCTCAGGCCGAGCTCGGCCTGTCACCATCCCACCGCCTTGGCTGGACGACAAAGGGACAGCACAGCACACTCCCCAGAACCGGGAGCCACAGCCCCTCTTTACCACCTCCTCACAAGACCCAAAACTAGCCACGGGGCCAGGCCCTGGCCCCTCCCTTCGAACGAAACAGGAAACGCTGACCAGGAGCCCAGAGACCACAAAAGAGGAAACAGTCCCAGCCTTACAGCATCTCCACAGCACGAGACTTAATCCCAGGCCAGAACCTGAGCCCGACTTGGAGAAAAGGGGGGTTTTGTTGCAGAACAAGTAGGAAGGGGGGAGGTGGAGGAGGGGGAAAAGAAAAAGAGGAAGAGAAAGAAAGAAGGCCGATGATGCCATTAGACAGGAGGGAGGCCACCTTTGTCTTGCATCCTGTGGACCAGCCAAGGAAAACAATGAATCTATTTTTTTCCCTCCCCTTCTTTGCCTTAAAAAATTCAAGAATTTCATTCCCTTCTTTGAAACATAGCTCTCGCATAATTTCAGTGCTTACTCCTGCTGTCTGCAACGCTGAGGGAAGGGGGCGTTCGCCCCTCCCGAGCCCTCAGGAGCGGGACATCCTGTGCACACCCTCAGTGCTGGTCTGCGGGCACCCGGGCCGCCGCTGACCACATCACCGCTACCACTGCGGATCCCAACGGCAAACCCCGTAGAAAAGGTATTACTCCTCTTTTAAACAGGTGAGGAAACTGAGGTTCAGAAAGGCAAAGCATCCGCAGTCAGGCCATAAGCTACTGGAAGAGCCGAAACTCCCACCTCAGTCTCTCCAAGCCCAGAGCCGGGGCCCACTGCCTGCAGCCTCTTGACTCTGAGGGAAGTCCCGCAGGGCAAAGTCGAAACCAGCTCTAGACGTCCCAAAGGCACCATTAACCAGACATGACAAGCAAAGTACTGAAGTTTACAGTGTTTGCAAACTTAAAAGGTTGACTGGCTCCAAAATACAAACATAAAACTGCAAAAACTGGAATTGTTCAAAGCTGAATTGAATGTCTACTAAGATATAAGAGAAGGCCGCCTAGTATACTTGGGATGCAACGTGGAGGTAAGAGTCATAAACGTATTTTTAGGGGGGACGTCAGCACGCTCTGCTCCCGTGTGTCTGCCTTCTAGGCCGTGGGGTGGCCTCAGGCCCACGTGGTCTCAGAGCAGCCCTTCCCCCCCAGGGCACCCACACCAGGCACGCTGGGCAGTCCCCAGGAAAGAGAGGGGAGGGCCTCGCAGAGCAGAGGCCAGAGCGGGCATTTCCTACAGGCGTCGGGAATGGCTTTCCCAACCTCCTCTGAGTCCCCGGGGCCACACAACCCCTCACCCACCTGAGAGGCGGCAGGTGGGCGCCCGGGGAAGGCCCTGTGCCCCCTGCACACGTGGGCACACACCTCCCCGCGCCTCTGCGTCTGGGGCCGCGCTTCAGCAGCATACCCTCCCTCTCCAGCCCTTCCCCAGTATTGGTAAATATTGATAATTGCCTCCAAAGGCAGAAGCGAAGCAGCAGTTTGTGTTTTGAAATGCGGATCATAATTCAAATTGGAGGCTGACACTAATCATTTGATGTTTACTTGAAAAGACCAGATAGGCTGTGCGGGAACATTTCAGTAAGGGGACCGGTAAGGAGAGGGAAATAAAAATTATTGGTATTTACTCAGCCTGCAATGCTTGTGGAAGGAACTCTTTTAAAAGGGAGCACTTCAGAATGGTTATTCAATCTGAATTTTACAGATAGCACAGGAAATATTTTCTCACAGAATGCTCCCTATCTGCACCATCGTATCTCTCCGGTGTGCCGTTCGCGTCTCTCATTGCAGGAATTCTCACTCAATCTTGCTCCATTATGAGCTGACGGTGACCCAGAGTATACAAGGCATTCAAGAATCTGCCTGGAAATTACTACCAAGGAACATCTGTCCCGTACCCCGCTTGCCAACCCTGCCTCGGGGAGTGAAGATGGAAAACAACTCAGAATCCACACGCAGAAACAACTTTTCATTCCCCTTACAAACCAGGCTCCTTTGGAAATTGAGGGTTCTGGCATTTTTCAGAAATTACGTTCCTGGAAAAACATGGCACGAGCGTCTTTTGAAAGCCTCAGCGCAGGCTTCCTTTCCTACGCAGACCCTTCTAATAAAAGCCAGGACAGGGGCTTCACAGGGAAGCAGACGAGAAGGCCACCCATGGCTTTCCGCACTGGTAGTGTTAAACTCAAATTCTGTACTAGACGCCACTGTTCAATTAATGACGGCGAGGGTGGCACACGTGCTAACATACCCACCGCGCACGCGGCGTCTATCTTGTAGATGCACTAACCTTGGAAGATTTGCGTTGCGACTAGGAAAGGTTAGAAGACGTGTGGTCTCACACAGGCTGAGTCTGGGATCCCAGCTTTCCCCCTGGACGGCCGTCGGCCGCCGTCGTCAGAGGGCAGAGGACCGGGCGGCAGCGTGGCATCCCCGCCCAGACCCCACCCCCGCCGCACGTGCTCAGAGGGGCCGAGCGGCACATCACCGAACAGCCGTCCGCATCCGCGCCTCTGGCCTCACGTCAACAACCTGCACCCCGTATGCTTCTCACTGTCGGGGCACAGGGGTCAACGTCATCACAACCATCCCAACCGTGCGCCGGAAGCTCTGCAGACGGCTCCTCTGATACAGCCACCTGAGTGAGGTAATCACCTGCGGTTCAGGTGTAACAGGCTCAGTTAGAAAAGTGGCCTTGCGCTGGGCTGCCCAGAGCCAGGTTGGGCCACGCCTGAGCTCCACCTCCGCCTGCTGCCTTGGGGTGCTGGGCCTTGCTTGGGGTGTTCACATCCTGGAGGCACCCAAAACCAGTGCTTCCAGGTCGGGCGGGAACAAAGAGGGTTTGAGATCCCGAGTCTGGGGTGGGGGGTATGGTGGGGGGAGGGGCCGTGCACCAATACGTGACTGTCAGCCTTTGAAAGCTGCTCCCGGAAAACACCACCTAAGAGCTGGAAACAGGCGAGTCCTCATACAAGCACAGGAACGGTTCCGCTCGGTGGGACCCTGTCCCTCTGGGAGGCGGGGGGCCACCTTCTTCTCCTGGAGACCCCCTGCTTTGGTTAGCACCACGGGCTCACAAAGCGAGAGCAAACTGAGTGGAGAGGGCTGACAGCCGGGCCCACATCTTCAGACGCTTTCAAAGTTAAGTCACATAATCTGATGATGTGAAAAGGGGAGAATACACATTTGACCCCTTGCTTCAGACAGAAATCTTCCCGTATGGTTTTTAATTGGAAGGCATTTGTTTTGCTTTCGCAACACTCTTTAACCTCTGCCACTGTAGGTACACGGCTGCAAACGATACTTCCATTGATTAAAAAAATAAAAAACAAACACTGAAAGAAACAATATTTTTCTTTTTAAGGAAAAAAAAAGATAGCGAGCAGCTATTTTCTGGAGGGGTCACCACTTAAAGGCGTATATGGGACGCCACCCTGGCTGCAGCTTATGGTTTATTTTGTCTTGGAAAAGCCCGAGGTCATTCTAACTCTGTTGACCTGTTACCCTCCACAGTGATCATCTCCATCCAGGACCGCAAGCAAACACTGCCCTCTTGTGCACTGAACGGTGCCGAGTCGGCGCGGAGACGTTTCCACCCAGCACCCGTGGACGGCTCGCAGGCAGGCGTACAGCTGCCTCTCCGCGGCCCGGAGGGGTGTTGGGAAAGGATGACACACATCTGTGTCCAGGGTGCTTGCCACAGTGTCCCCAGACTGCCTTCCGGGACAGACCGTGAGGTAAGAGGAAGAGGGAAAGATTCAGCTGAAGAAATCAGACCCAAAGTAACTGACTCTTATCTTTCCTAGAAAAGATTCATTCCTCAGGACTTCCCTGGCAGTCCAGCGGGTAAGACTCCGCCCTCCCAATGCAGGGGGCCCAGGTTCGATCCCCAGTCGGGGAACTAGATCCCGCATGCATGCCGCAACTAAGAATCCACATGCTGCACCTAAGAAGTCCACATGCCGCAACTAAGACCTGGTGCAGCCAAAATAAAAATAAATAATTAATCTAAAAAAACTTTATTGGTTACCATGGCAAGCTTTCTTTTCGCCTACTTGAAAAAACTTTTAGAAATGACTAATAAATCTACAATAACAGTACACAGTACTTTTTTTTATCTAGGAAATATTGGCCAGGAGAAGATTCCATTTGATTTCAGAAGGAGAAAAAAAAAAGGCAGCGGGAACCCACGTTGCTGTTTCTCAGAGGAACACCGAAAGATCAGTCGTGGTTCCTCTTCTTTCTGAGGAGCCCCGACCTGCAGGGTTACCTGCAACCCGGGGACAGGGCTCCATGCCCAGAAGACCAACCTGGCATCGCAAGAGAGCCTCAAAGGATGTAAAATGACAAGAGCAAAGGCAAAGATCCAGTCCAGTCTGAGGCCAGGCCTACTTGGCAGGAACCTCCAGGGGAAGCCCTGGTCTTCTCTGAGTGAGTCTTCCAGTTCTGTTCCGAACTATGAGCCACCCAGATGCTGCACCCACTCCTCCACCCTTCCGGGCACAAGCCAGGATGGGCCAAATCTCACGCCAAACTCATTTCTGGGCAAGAAAAGGCAAAATCTGCCCCCAGTGTGTTACCTTCAACCCAGTGGGCACCCCGGAAGGAAAGGGGACGAGAGAATGTTTCGGGGAGTGTCTGCATGCCTGCGGCCAGGAGTCAGGAGGTGGGCTGGGTGCCAGCGACTTCAGCTCCTTTACATACCAGCTGTGATGCCCAGAGCTTGGCTCAGTGGTTCGGGAATGTGTGAACCACAGGTGGTCAAAGGGCCAGTGTTAAACGGCCAGCCACAGCCCCAGAGTCGTGACAGCTGTCCGGCTCACGTTATGCCAGGGCTACCTGCCGCCTCCTGTTTCCACGTCAGCCCCTTCCTCTAGCACGGGAAGAAAACGGGGGTCCAAGACCAGAAACAGGGCTCAGGTGTGTGAAGCCGACAGGACAGCCTTGCGGAGGCCAGACAGGAGGCTGGCTGCGGCCCTCCCTCCCGTTCTCTCTCTCCCTATCAGAACCACAGGGCACGCGGCTGCTTTAACCTCCAGCAAAGCCAAGATTGACAGACTCCACATATGTATACCCGTCCAGACGCGCCAGCCCCACAGCAGATTCCTTCTGTGGACCCTGGCTCTGACACGGTCAGCCAGACTGAGCCTCCCGTGTGTGGAGCAGCCTGGCCATCTCCTGCCTCAAACCCCTGCCACGTGCTACTCCCTCTGCGGGCGTCCCACCTCGTCCTTCCCAGCGCGCTCACAACGGCGTGCTGCGTGCCGCTGCTCACCTCTGTAACACCCGCCTCCTCCACGATGCACACCGCGCTCCACTTCTGCCCGGCTCCCCACGTAAACCCCGCTCCCAGCGTGCAGAGGGTGGGTCAGGGTTTGCAGAATGAATGAATGAATGAATGAATGCATCGACATGCCTTTCCTTCTGCAACGTCTGATCTTACAGAATTAGGTCACCTAGCCAGATTTCAGGACACTAAGAATCCTGGGAAGAGAAGGGAAAGACAGCCAAGGAACCAGGGTAACCTACGCAAACAGCGCCCAACCCTACTGCAAAGAGCAGGTGGCAGAACGAACCAGGAGCCACCAGGAGACAGGTGTCAGGAGAGGGGTGGGCAGAGTCCATCTCAGACGCTACAGCACCCCTGATGCCAGGACTGTGGCATCACACACTTTCGGGGACTCTGAGCTTTCCTTCGGGGAAACGCATGGAGAACTCGATGGAGAAACTGGCAGGCCCAGCGTCCAGCCTGTGCCCTCTGGCCTGGGGAGCCTGTTCTCTTTCCCCAGGAGCATCTCATCACACGAGGGCTCTGTAAGGGTGTGTGGATCCCGAGTTCATGTCCAGCCTCCCAGGTTCCGAAGAACCTGGTGCTCCAGGAAGTCTACGTTCAGGAGGGACTCGGGCCCCAGGCTTGGCCACCAGGGACAGCAGCCACTTCTGGTCATGCTGTCCGACAAGACCTGGCTGAGCTGGGTCACCTGCTGGAAGCTACCACGGCAGCCCGCCTCTGGAGGGCCTCCTCCCCTCAGCTTCACAGGCTACTTGCAGGACACCGTGCTGGGCCACAGGCTCACATTATGCTCATTTCCCAGTCCCCAAGCTCCGGGGCAAGTTTAGAAGTCCTCGTCCTGTCTCAGATCAGGTCTGAATTAATACCCTTCCTCCAGAGAACTCCAGTAGCAAAGTGAAAACAGACGTGCTAAACAATGGCCTTTGAGAGCCCCAGCAGGGACGGCTGGTGACAATGCAGCCCCAGGCTCTGAAAGAAACCTTAAGGTTAAAGGTTCACAGAGGCAGAAGAATTACCAAAGTACAAGTTTGTTCAAATTTCCTCCGGCAGATTTAAACAACCAGGGTCAAGCTGAAGATTGCCTGCAAAAACCTATGAGACAACTCAGCCCCTTTGAACTGCGTGGAGAAAGGAAAATATACGGTCTGGGAGGGATCTATGTTATAGCTTTAAAAAATGTTCTTGAAAAGGTCACCCCTGTTAACTCAAAATCAGCCCACTGAAGGATGTTTGAAAACTGCTTCTCTACAACAACAGGGCTGCGGGCCCTCGCCGTGTGCGGTGAGCTGCACGGGGTCGCCGTGTCCCCAGCACCAGTGTGCTGACCCTCTGTGGGCCATGAAATTAACCATCAGCACAGCAGAAATCTGCTCCGAGTTAAACTACTTTGCTACGCAAAGTGGCCTGAAAATGAAATATGAGGATTGAATTTCCACTGAAAGATTAACTTGTCTAACCTCCAGGCAGGCTTGCTCGGCTGTGAACCCTGTGTGGCCGGCCGGTGGCTTGAAGCCCCACAGGAGGCTGGATGCTGGCCGCGGGCAGAGGGAAACGACCTGTCACCCACTCATTCATTCATTCACTCACTCGTCCATGCTGCGTGCCCGCACCGAGGCCCTGCCCTTGGTCCTGGAGTCGGATGACAGCAGGACCCCATCCTCAAAGGGATCAGGTCGAGTAAATGCAATGACAGCAGATGGGAGGACAAGGGGTCCGGGCGCCCCGCGGGATGGTACAGACCCTCACCTGGTCGAGGCTGGGGAGGGCCAACGGTGAGGCTTCCCAGAGACGTGGTGTAGCCAGAAGACACCATGAGAGGCCCCGGTCTGTCTGTCCAGAGACCTGCAGGCAGCTCGTTAAGCCTGGAGTCCTGAGCAACACAGAGACACTGACGCATCAGGAAGTGCCCTGTCAGCCTATGCGGAGTTTAGCCTTTATGCCAACAGAGAGCAAAGGAAGACTTTTAGACAGGGGAGTCAAATAATCACATTAGCCGTTTAGAAAGAGCTCTGGGCCACAGAGGGGAGGGCAGTTTCAAGAGGGGGCTGGAATTGAGATACTGCAGTCAGGTCATGCTCGCCCAGTGCAGAGTGGACAGAGGCCTGTCCACGGAGCAGCTGTGGTGATGGGCAGAGGAGGCGAAGGACAGGCAAGAGTCTGTAAGGAGTCCGTGAAGGCGAAGGAGGACACGCTGGGGACCGCGTGGCTGGCCTGCCCCACTGTGGGCACTTACTGCCAAGCGTGGGTGGGGATGGGGTCTTGCAGCGCGGAGTCTGGGGGCCTGTGGGGCTCACTGATGAAGAAGCCAGCCCAGCAGGCACTTGGATAGCAGGTCGAGAGCTGCCTACTGAAATGTGACTTAACTAAAATCAAATTACAGTTTCATTCCTCGGTTATGTGGCTGCCACCCTGGGCTGCGCTGCTGGAAGACACTCCCACCAGCACAGAGGATCCTTCTGCGTGGTGCTGGGAAAGCTCTGCACAGACTTTTCAAACACTGTCGCTCGCAGCCAGCGTGTGCCAGCCCTCCCCAGCCAGGCCGACGCCAGCGGTGACCCGCAGCTTTCTCCCAGCCTCCCGTGCTCTGCCCATCCGCGGACTCCAAACAGCAAGTGCTCAGGAAATGGAGCCCGGCTTACAGAAAGTCTTTTTTCTCTAGAGCAGATGCTCTGAGGAACGTCTCTGAACAGATCATCATTTTAGAGAGCAGGGAACACTGGGGACGGACACACACACACACACCCACACACACACACACACACACACACACACACACACACAGAGGGTCTTGGGTGCCTAGGGCATGAGGTCCTGAAATTCACCTGGAAATGACTCCGAGCAGAGTAAGTGCCACCCCGCAGTACAACCGGAAGGCAGAGCCCTCGTCCCAGCATCAGGTGACCAAGGCCGAGCCACCCACTCCTGGAGCTTTAAGCCACCTGCGTAACCCCACAGCAAAGTGTGGAGCCCCGTGGCCAAGCAAGGCCGGCTCCAGAGGCCAAGCAGGTCAATGCTGGCAATTCCAAGCACTAATTTTAAAAGGAAAAAGTCAGGTTTATCTTTAGGTAGCACCTGTGCATGCCACCAAATAAATATCCTCGGGAAGTAGGTTAGAGACAAAGGAAATTATTCTAGTCTTCTTGCAGGCCCCAAGACAAGAGAGGCATCATCGTAACACGAGAGATACGGCAAGAGGGAAAGGCAACTTCTCTCTCAACAGCAAGACTTGTTTCTTCTCCTGCCAAGAGGGGATCACCCACGTTAACTAAGTCCCCTTCCCCGTGCAGCCACAGCCACTTCAAAGCAGCAGAAGCCTAATCACAAAGCATAAGGAAATAAAAGACCCAATTAACAAAACACAGACCTCCAATAATCCAGGGGAGAATGGAGGCGGAAGTCTCTGTTTCTGACAAACTGACTTACACAGAAAGTGCCGCCCAGGAGCTGGGCTCCCACCAAAGCAGGTGCAGGCTGACGTGCGACGGCAGCTTGGGCAGCCAGGCCGCCGACACGTGACCTGCAGCCGGCTCCTGACCTCTGCAGCCTGCTTTCTGTGGGCGGCACCCTGACTGTAGAGGGAAACACCCCCTCGGGGTCTGGCTGGCAGGATGCCGGACGGACGGGAGATGCTCCCCAGGCACCACGCCCCTCCTCCGGCCCTCCACAGGGCATTCCTGCATCGGTGCCCCCAGAGCCACACTCTCCCTCCCGGCGGTGTCCCCCTTCTGCCTCCAGTGGCCTCTGTCCCAGGTCCTCTCCTCAGACTCCTTAAAAGCACCGAAGGATCTCCCAGCTGAAAACGCACCCGCCCTCCCCTGACAGGAGGCTCCCCGAGCTCCCGAGACCCGGCCCCGCGGACTCTGCAGCTCAGCTGCACACCTGCCCACACCCGAAGCACTGAACTTCTGGGTTGTTTTATGAAATCTGCCAGTTTTTAAACACTGGCAATGAATTTTTAAAAAGAAGACTTTTGGGCTTCCCTGGTGGCACAGTGGTTGAGAGTCCGCCTGCCGATGCAGGGGACACGGGTTCGAGCCCTTGTCCGGGAAGATCCCACATGCCGCGCTGCAACTAAGCCTGTGTGCCACAACTACTGAGCCTACGCTCTGGAGCCCGTGAGCCACAAATACTGAGCCCGTGTGCTGCAGCTACTGAAGCCCGCACACCTAGAGCCCGTGCTCCGCAACAAGAGAAGCCACTGCAGTGAGAAGCCCGTGAACCGCAACAAAGGGTAGCCCTCGCTCGCCGCAACTAGAGAAAGCCCGTGCGCAGCAACGAAGACCCAATGCAGCCAAAATTAATTAATTAAATCAATTTAAAAAATAAAATAAAATAAAAAAAGACTTTAGCCTATGGGCCATCAAAACATATCTGCACAAGACCCTAGTGTGGGACGAGAACCTCCCAGGGGTGGACAGACAGGATGAGCCGCCTCCTGTCAGCACTAAGGACAGGAGTGGGCAGGTCTAGGAAAAGGGCAGGAGGTGCCCTGAAGGCCTTCCAGAAACAAGCAAATGGCACTTCCTACACACCCACCACAGCCTAAATAATGTGTCGGGCACATTTAATCCTCTCAAAATATGTTCATTTATTTAATTCAACTCAATTATTTGTTTAATTCAAATATTACTGAGCAAAGATAATCCACAGAATGGGAGAAAATATTTGCAAATCATATACCTAATAAAGGACTGGTATTCAGAATATATAACGAACCCTTACAACTCAATAATAAAAGCCAAATAACCCAACTAAAAAAAAAGGGCATAGGATCTGAATACACAGTTCTCCAAAGAAGATATACAAATGGCACAAGAAAATATCAAGGAAATGAAAGTTACAGCGACAATGAGATATCACATCACACGCACTAGAACAGGTACAAGCAAAAAGACAGCAACAAGTGCTGGCAAGGCAGTGAAGACATCAGACCCTCCTACACCGCTGGTGGGAAGCAAAGCAGTGCAGCTGCTGTGGAAAACAGTCTGGCAGTTCCTCGAAAAGCAGACACAGAGTTACCCTCTGACCCACCAATTCCACTCCTACGGATAAACCCAAGAGAATGGAAACCTGCATCCACACAGAGACTTGAACACAGACGTCCACGGCAGGATTATTCATAAGAGTCAAAAAGTGAAAACAACCCAAATGTCCTGCAACTGATAACGGATTTTAAAAAAGTGATCCATCCATATAATGGATACCCTTTGGCCATAAAAAAGGAATGATGGGGGAAGGGAAAGGGGAGTTTAATGGGCACAGAGTTTAGCTTTTGTAAGATAAAAAGAGTTCTAGAGATGGAGGCCACTGAACTATAAACTTAAAAATGGTTAAGATGGTACATTTTATGAAATATGTACTTTACCACAATTAAAAATAATAGATTTTTTTAAAAGGAATGAAGTATAGGTCACGCTATAACATGGATGAACCTTGGAAGCCAGACACAGAAGGCCACATATTGTATGATTCCATTTATACGAAATGTCCAGAATGGGCACATGGGCAGAGACACTGAGTAGATTAGAGGTTGCCAGGCCTGGGGTCAGGGAGAAGGTGCAGGACTGCTAATGGCTGTGGGGTTTCTTTTCGCAGTGATGGAGCTTAGACTGTGGCGCTGGCTACACAACTCTGTGAAGAGGATGAAAACACTTAAGCGTGCACTTGAAATGGGCAAATTTTATGGAATGTGAATTATATCTCAATACAAATGTTTAAAAACAGCCTTGACTGTCCACTCTGTGCCTGACCCTGGCCTGGCCCTAGAGCCACACAGAGGCCTCCAGGCTAACAGGAACAACAGGTAGAACGCCTCCTGGTCACCTCAGGTGACCCAGAGCTCCAGAGACCGTCACCTCTGTCACCCCGCGCAGCACGGCCTCGAAGGCCTGCTGGTCAGACGGAGACTCGGGCCCAGCCAGGCCCTGGCCAATGCAAGGATGAGAGAGCGGGAAATAGGTCTCAGGGCTTAATTTACTGGTTGGTTCCTGGGGCGCCTGCCCAAATCTTATTCCAACCTGGATGGAGTGATTCTGAAGAAAAACCCAAGAGCCACAAAGGCGAGGCTAAGTGAAAAGTTTAAAAGCAATTAATTTTAAATGATTACAGCTTTACCGAAAGCTGTGGCTATGATTTCCTTCTGACTTTGATTATAACCTTCCAGCAAAATATTCGTCTCATCAAGGCAAGTCTGCATTATTTTCTATTCTTAGCATGACTGCAAAATATTCTTTGATTTAACATTTGATATGTTTTGTTCTCAAGGGCAAGCCCCATGAGAAGAAGAATGTACCCCAACAGAATGAAATATGACTACCTGCTTCCACTGTTCTTTCTTGTTGGTTCCTACTCAAATATTCTGCATTCATTTAAACTCAAGGCCGCATCTCTGATGTTATGCTCCTCCCACACTGTCACCCAAACCCAAGCAGTCACCCACTATCCAGGGGCAGAGAAATTGCCGCAGACGGAGCTAGACTTGCATTTCCTGGAGACGCTGAGGGTGCTGAGCTTGGAAGGAGAGGGGGTCGTGGCCAGGTGCGCACTGAGGAAAAGGAAATGAAGACCCAACAGATTCTAGGAGCTAAAGAAGCTAGGGCTAAAGAAGCATTTCCACTTACATCAACGCCTTTAAATATGCCTCAATATTTTAGGACAAACGTACGATACCATAACATAACACAATGCATTTCTGTTTTTGTTTTTGTTTTTGCGGTACGCGGGCCTCTCACTGTTGTGGCCTCTCCCGTCGCAGAGCACAGGCTCCATACGCGCAGGCTCAGCGGCCATGGCTCCCGGGCCCAGCCGCTCCGCGGCATGTGGGATCTTCCAGGACCGGGGCACGAACCCGTGTCTTCTGCATCGGCAGGTGGACTCTCAACCACTGCGCCACCAGGGAAACCCCACACAATGCATTTCTGGACAGATTCATTAAAAGACTAGGGGCTAAGAAAACCAGAGTGTCTTTTTTGTTTGGTTGGCTGGTTTTGCATCAGAAAAACACCCATATTCCTGGGGTGGCCAGGCCTCCGGTTTGTCGTCTCTGCTTGGGCCACACCGCCTGCTGGGGACTACGCACAGACGCCCAAAGAGCAGTGTAAAAGCCTGGTGGAAAACACAACGGTCGTTCGCACATGAACCTGTCTCATGGGCCCAAAGAGAGCATCTCAGACAGACTGCAGGTGCACGCTTGGATAAAACGGCCAAAGGGACCATGCTTCTCCATGTTGTCACACGAGCACAGAGAGTTGGAAAAACAGAGAAGGGGAAGTAGCTTAAGTGTCATAAAGAATGCTCCCTCCCAGGCCACAGAGACAGGCACCCCCAGGGCTGCTGACTGACCTCCAAAGCTAGGAGCCCTGAGTCACACTTGCGAGGCTGTGGTAGATCAGCAGCTGCAGTTCCAGAGAGGGTTCAAACCTGGCAGGAAGCACCGCTTAAACGGAGGGGCGTCGGGGGGCGCGCAGGAGGCTAGCGATCAGGGTGACAGTCGTGGCAAAAGAGCTGCTGTTCATTAACCACAGGAACAAAAGACTGGGAGACAATGCACTGTTAATCGTGGCAGCCACCAGAGGACTATAAATTGCCAAGCCAAGATACCAGCATTTTTCAGACCTCGTCCTTCCTGCCAGAGTGAGATTGAGGATGGGTCCAAGTCCCTCACCCCCACCCAAGCCTTTAAAACATACATTACTGAATCTTTTTGAAGTTCTAACCCTGAAAGATTTATACTCTAAAACACATCAGAGAAAAATACTGCCCAGAAACACTCCCAGGGGGCCTGGAGCGGACGGGCACCCTTGTCCACTCACACTGAGAATGCCAGCGTTCCAAGGGCAGATCAGCGTGGGTTCAAACTAGCTCTGACCCTTCTGATCTGTGTTCCCTAACCTCCCTGAGCCTCTGCCTCTTCATCTGTCCCATGGGAGTACCACCTCTTACCTCCCAGGATTGCTATGAGGGTTAAACAAACAAAAAAAGTCACAATGCTGGCACTAAATACATGCGAAGTACTGTTGTCACTATTAACCCCCAGCACCACTTAGGAGTTTTACCTATGGTCACAGGGATCAAGGAGATAAAACCCAATTTTCTCTAAGTTAAAAAATGATCTTTTTGTACATGAAAGTATTTTGGGGGAGCGATGGAATTAAAGTGAGCTGGCTTTAAGATACACTAAACTTTAGAGCTATCATCATGGAACTCAGACAGTCACTCTAATTTCCTTCTGCTTCGGACAGGGCATTTAGCAAGGGGTCTGAATCACTCCCAGTGAGCTGGGAACTGCAACGGCAGCCCCGCCTCCCAGCAATCCGGGCACAGGTGTGCTGCCAGCTGGAGTCCCTGCTCAGCCACCTTGCCTCTTTCTAAAGCACCGGCCTCATCACATCACAAACCTACTTTAAAAGCATCCCAAGGCCCTTAGAAGAAATCTGCACCGAGGGCCCGACCTAAGCCCCACTCACCTCTCTACACGATCCCGCCTTCACCTTCCACACCTCTCCCCACTCACCAGGCCCATTTCCAGCTGCTAAATGCTGGCAGCTACCCCTGGCTCTGAACGGACAAGACAGCAGGCTCACGCCTCAGAGCCCCACCCAGGCTGTGCCTCCACCGGGCAAGCTTTTCTTTCTCCACCATGCCCTGCAAAGCAAGTCACCGCTGTGCAAAGAGCCCTAATGACTCACTGCACACGGCACAGCACTCTCCCCCTGGCTCTGCTGTCAGCCCCCAGAGGGGCCCTGCTGGTGACTTTCGATCCACCCCCCCAACCCAGCTTCATTCATTTGGGACTTCCGAGTGCCTCC
Source organism: Neophocaena asiaeorientalis asiaeorientalis (assembly GCF_003031525.2). Lineage (NCBI taxonomy): Eukaryota > Metazoa > Chordata > Mammalia > Artiodactyla > Phocoenidae > Neophocaena > Neophocaena asiaeorientalis. Next base: position 1,996,081 of record NW_020175040.1, read on the forward strand.
TACATGCCAGGCTCTGGCCCAATTCCTGCTATGCTCTCGTGGAGGACAGAGGCCATCAACAAGCACATCACGCGTATCAGACAGCACCAAGGGCTAGCAGGAAACAAAACACGGACATGAGGAAGTATGACGGTAGAGAACTGGGGACACTTTAGGCCAGTAGGTCAGAGGAGGCCTCTCCGAGGAGGTGACACTCGAGCTGAGACTTAAATGAGGAGGGCAGGTGCAACACTGGCCCATCCAGTAAGTAGGAGGAGGTCAGTGTGACTGGAAGTCAGGAGCCATGGATGAGGCTCAGGAGAGGGCAGAGGCCAGATCGTGGGTCACTGCGGGGGCAATGAGCTGACGGCTGACCTGATCTGAAGACATCCATAAAAGGAGCAGACTGTCCACCGTGTGGGGGGTCAGCAGAGGGAGGAGGGGAGGGCCCATAGTCTGGAGGGGAAGGACAAGTAAAGACACACGTGGCCTCTGCAACATGAGGATAACGAAGGGGATTCACCAGACCTGGGTCAGGGGCGGCAGAGCAGGTCCCAACGCCTGCCCAGGGAACTTGACTTTCCAAGCTTCAGTTTTCTCATCAGAAGAGTGGGGCCCATGCCCCCCTACATCCCCATCACTCAGCGTTATCGCACAGACGCAAGTTTGTAGCCACAGGCGTGGACCCTGGCAGGCACTCAGATGCAGCTCCTTTCCCCCAAAAAGAAAAAAGCCACTTTTTCTTCTCACTTCCCTGAGTGGAGGGTGGGAATCTCATCTACTGAAGGAAGAAGAGTAGCAGCCCTGGTCCCACCACCGCAATGTGCTCAGGTCACATGTTAACACCTGTAAGAAGACAAGGAGAGTCTCCCCTCTCAGGGGCGAGAGAAACGTAAGAGCCGCAATGTTCGTACCACAGGAGAGAAATCCCTCTTCATTTCTTCAACAATTTACAGTCTAAACCAAGGACTTGTCAAATGCTTGGAGGCGTTATAATTTGGTGCCTGAAACCTTCTGTCCTATGAAGAAACACCACGAACGTACACGTGGAAGGGGAGGACAGAGTACAGTGACCCGGGAAGTGGCAGCTTTGGAGTCAAGCAGAGCCCTGGGTCGGCCACTTCCTAGCAGCCTCCCCGAGTCCCAAGCCCCTCGATGGCTGAACAGTACCACCACACTCCCTGCAGCGTTTGCCCGGGAAGTGGCAAACGTGCAAGCAAAGCAAAGCCAGTTGAGACCTGCCAGAGTGTGGACAGTCCAGAATCACATCCGAGGTCACAAGGTCAGTGAGGGAGAAAGCCAGGCCTCACCACAGACTCCAGAAGCATGTCCTTCACTCCCTACACCTGTCACAAGAAAAGACCAACTATCTGCCTTCCAACCTACACTGGCTCAGAGAACGTGTCCTAAAATGTACCTGGACGTGACCAAACAGAAATCAGTGACAAGGGGAGGGGAGAGCAGAGAGGATCGCGTGCCCCTTCACGTGCATCTGTGGCTAGAGCACGGCCGGAGTAGAAGATGTGAGGCAGGGGACCGGAGCAGGTTCCTGCTCCTCTGTGAGCCTCCGGTTCCTCTCCTGAAAACAGGGAAACGACCTCAGACTGCCTGCACCATGGACCAGACGGGAGGTGACAAGGTGAAAGTGCTCAACACTCATCATACAGCAGGGCCCGCTATGCCCAGCGAGCAACCGGTGCAGCTGCCCACCAGCAGGCCAATAAAACCATCTGACCAAGAAGTGTTCCTATACATACTCGTGGGTGCAGAGAATGCCACCGGAAGGGTCTGGAGGAAGTGGAAAGCAGGGAGGTACCAGGTCCCTGGGTCAGCAGTGAGGAGTCTCTGAACTATATATACACCCTTTGTGCCACGTGCTACCATTTTTCTATATAAACAAAACACCTGTCCATGGAGTCAAGTATACTGAAATGGGTGTGGAAAAGTAATCCACAGAGGTGTACTAGCGGCTTCCTCTGGCGAAATGGGAGGAGTAATTAGGGGCCTTCTGCCTGGTTTGTAACGTTCTATTTCTTCAGAAGTAGAATGTATTCGTGTACACTTGTATAATTAAAATTCATTAAACGGTACATCTCAGGAAGGCTTTTGGGCAGTGCCCACCACGACTCTCTGCCCCAGCATCTCACTTCTAGGGTCTTTCCTTACAGACACACTAGCACACCCACCAAAGACGTCTGTTCTATATAACTCACTGAAGCATCGTTAGCAAAAATGAGTAACGACATAAATGTCCGTCATTAAGACATTCAGAAAACGGTGGTGCAAGTGTACAACGGAACTTCATGTGACCTTTAAAAAGAATGATGTTGCTTTATATGTACGAATGGGCAGGCCCGAGTATTGAATGAAGTACTCAATCGAGTGGTGTTACCATTTTGTGAGAAAAAAAAAAGAACGAGAAAAGGAGGGGTCGACATATACACAGGAACGCTGCCTGCACACGGAGTTCCTCCGAAATGCCACAGGACGGGACAGCGGCTGACTCCGGAGATGGGCAGCAGGAGACCAAAAGACAGCGAGTGGACGCCTTCTGGGCACTTTCAGGGTCTCTCAGTTTCCCTAACCTGTTTGTGTATTACGAAAGCATGTGGTAAAAAAACACTTTCGCTGTTTTCGGGGCGGCGTGAGAGACGTCCCGGCG
>NW_020175040.1:1998869-2028533 GCF_003031525.2 Neophocaena asiaeorientalis asiaeorientalis
GCGCCGAAGCTTCCGGCCGCGCGGTCAGTCCGCCGAGCCGGGGAGCCAGGCGCCGGGGCCGACCTCCGTCCGTCCTCGCGTTCGTTCGTTCGTTTCCACGGGCTCTCGCTGAGCGCCCTCTGGGCACCCGGCGCCTTCTGTCCACCGCGCGGGGACAGGTCGCTCTCTCCGCAGGACATGGGGAACCCGGAGGTGGGGGGGGGGGAACAATAACCGGGAGTAAAGACGGAACCAGACCACTACGGACCAGGAGAAGCCCTGGGGAAATACAGCAGCGGTGGAAAGACCAGGCCCGGGTCAGGGAGGACGGGCCGCGAAGCTCAGCCCGTCCTGCCTAAGAGCCAGCGCGGGAAACCTGGGAAGGCTGCTCGGAGAATCTCGGACCCGGGCAGTCAGCCTGGCCTCAGGGGGCCGCCAGACTGCACGCAGAAGGTCGTGTGAGTGCGCGCGTTCCGGGGAGGGCCCGCAACGCTCATTCTCTTGAAATGTCACCCACAGAAAAGGTGTCGCCCACGGGCAACAACACGGATCACAAATTTAAAGGTCTGCCCTGGCCAGGCAGGTGACTCGCCAGAGAGTAATCAGCAGGGTTTAAGGTGCCCGGGGTGGTGGAGACTGCGGAGGTGGAGAGCACATGTCCTGTGGCCACAGATGGGGAGCCACGGCTCAGCTTTGGCCAAGTGACACGAGGTGGGAATGCTAGCCCAACATTGCCCCATCTTCCCGCTTTTCAAGAGACGAGAGTGTTTCTATGTGAAATCTGAGAGACATTTTGCCTGGTGAGGCCGCCGAGACTTGGGGCTGCGGGCTGTAGCTGTTACCCGGCCCGACTTACACCTAAACGCTCACCAGCGGCAGGGCTGGGGCTTTAAGCCAGGTCTTACCGTCTCCAGCTCCCACCACAGCTGGCTCCAAGACAGGTGCTGCCCCAGCAGTAGCCTGGAGTCTAGCCCTGTCTCCGCAAGTGCCAAGGAGACGGCAGCTCTGAGTTGTCTCAAAAGTCAGCCAGATTCAGACTGTATCCTGGGGTCAGCTGTGACCCTGCACCAAGCAGAGAAATACAGACCTCTGCCTAGGCAGGTGTGAGTCATAAGCTCACTCCAAGAGCCAGGGAGAGTGTGAGGGACACCCTGTAGGAACTGGAGCCCTGTTGCCAGCAAAATGTAGGTCACATCACGCCCCCTCCTTTGTCCCTATCCTGGCTTCTACCCCAGTGAGGCGAGTTTGCTTTAGACCAGGCTGGTGCCCTGGTGCTCTCCCCTGTCCCAGCAGGCTGAGGACCGCTTACACATCTTTGCTTCCTCTCGGCCTGGCACATCAAAGGCTCCATAACTGTTTCTTGAGTGGACCCACCTCCAAACCTCCAGCCCACAAAGACACCATCCTCTGCAGCAGACTCCTGGGTCCCAGCCTGGGTTCCAAGGCTGGGCCTGGTCCCTGGGAAATTACTGACAGGGAACGGCTTGCAGAACTGCGATTATTTGGGATTTGTTCTTCACGTTAATGCGATGCTGGTTCCTTTCTGTTTCTTTAATGCCATTTTGTACGAAGGTAGTTCAAAGTTCTTTACGAACAGCTAGTAATTAATTCAACTTCATTAAGGCCAATTAATCCAGGATTAATTATAAATTTGCTCAGAGGAAGTTATTATACTTTGCTCTTTGATTTGAGTTTGGCTTTAAAGATTCTTTTAGGAGTAAAATGGAAATTTCCTTTTTCTCTGAGGGTATCTACCTTGCCAGTGATTGTGTTAACCACATACCTTCCTCGACATGTCACATACTAACCTCAGATGAGGTTGTCACCCAGGCCACCACTGTGCTCCATGGCGCTCCCAGTACTGAACAGATCTGCTAATGCCCCGTTAGCTGCAGGGTGGGAGCTGATGTCCTGGCAAGAACTGGCCCCACACAGGTTCAAATCACGGCCCTACCTCGTGCTGGCTGTGTGCCTGGGAGCACACCTTCCACCTGGATATGGATACAAACTCTTTAAGGTCTACAGTGGTCGGCGTCCCCTCCCTCTTCTTCTGTAAGACTCCTCAACTCTCCTTGGAGGTATCACACTCCTCTCCTCCAGGTCACGATGGGGGCTGACTGAACGCTAGCTCTAGGGGTGGGCCCGAGACTCAGGTCCATTCCAGTAGCCATGACCATTGGTTTGGCAGTGAGCGTGTGACCCAAGTTAGCACAATCGGAGAAAACCCTGGAATTTTTTCCAGGACAGGCAATAGAAAAGTGTACTCTCTGATACTGGACTAAAGCCTGGGGAAATCAGTCTGGGCCCTAATGGGACCCCTGGAGGGAAGCCTGGCCACAGCAGAACAGTGGCCTCCAAAGATGTCCGTGTCCTGGAACCTGTGATGGTGTTGCCCTCCATGGTAACGAGACTTGGCAGGTGTGATTCAGTTAAGGATCTTGCGATGGCGGGGATGGGGGAAGTGGGGAGCTCACCCTGGATTATCCTGCGAGCCTGATGTAGTCACCAGGGTCGTTACAGGAGGGAGGCGGGAGGATCAGAACCAGAGATGGCGTCATGAGAAGACGCTGCTGGCCGTTACTGTTTTCAAAGGCGGAAGCAGAACATAAGTCCAGGAAGGTGGGCAGCTTGTAGCCTCTGACCCCATTGCCATGTGACGCCAGTGGGACGCCAGTGGGACGATGGTCCAGGTGGAGCCCTGGGGACCTGCAGGCTCCAGCTGCTTTCTCGGCATCTGCTGCCGGGTTTCCCCACCGCAGCGGGATGTGCCTGCTGAGACGGACGGAAACTGTTCCCCAGCAGAGAAGGTTGCAATCGGAGGCACAGGCCTCACCCTGGCTAACCTGACCCCATCCCCAGCCCCACTTCCTGCCTCGGGCTCCAAAGCAATTCCGGTGAGTGCCCTCGGGTACTGTTTCCGTTTGAAAAGCATGACAAGATTACCACAAAGGGCAGGGCACACACACAGCAGGCAGATATCCAAGGGAGAAATAGCCCATGTCTTTATGTTCCAAAGCTCTGATGCCATTTTCTGTGCCCCTCCCAGTGCTTGAGCCCATTGTAAAAGATCTCACTGAATTCTTTTAATAATCCCAGGAGGTGCTGTTATCACTACTTTACAGCAGAGGGAAGAGGGCCAGGAGAGGTGACCTGCTCAGGCCCTCTGTTCCCTGCCAGCTGATCCTTGTTTTATGTCAGGTTTTCTTCAACCTCAGTGATATGAACCATCTTCATAATTTATGCAATATCCAGGTACCACCTACAACTTCATATTTTTCTTTAAGTTTGACTTAAATAAATAAAAGTACCTCCCTTACACAGAAAAACATTATCACTTGCCATAAATAGCTGGGAACCACAACAACCTCAGAATCAGGATCGTTAATAAAAAGAGAGATTAGAAAGGGGTTAAAGTCACACTCCACCCCCTAAGACTCACTGAATTAGAATTAAAAAGGCAATAATGTTCTCACTATGTGGATCGACTTTATTTAATTTTATGTCTTGTACCACCTCTAAGGTGTCCCTTCTGTCCCCAGAAATCAGCCTGGGGCTGAAATGACAAGCATGTCAATGAGGTTGGCAACGATCAGAAAGGGGGGTGAGAACATGGGAATATGAGACCAGGGACTAAGCCCATTAGCTTAAACAGGGGACTCCTTCAACAGGGACTTTGATTTGACTCTGATTGGTTTGGATCTTGGGGATCATGGCTCTGAAGCGCACCCCAGACACTGGGAATTATCCTGCTCGCAATCATCGTAATAATCTTTGTCGTGCGTTGTATCCTCTCAAGAGCTTTAAAGGCATGTTTGCAGCCACTAAGCACCGAGCAAATGATCTCCCTACGACTGGAACGTCAGAAAAAGAACGAAAGAAAGACTGACAGAGAACGTGAACCCGACGTCATACCCTGTGAGCACCACACAGAGGGTCAGCAGAAGCTGCAAGGCCTCCAGAGTGGTAGCTGGGAATAGCGCTAATGCCTTCAATTCGTATTGGATCCCTCAGGCTGAGAGACTGGTCAAAAGGGGGAAATTGTTAAAAATAAGACAGTGGGCCCAACACGCAGTGGCTTATGCTAAGCCTCAAGTCACCAAATCAAGACTTAGTTACTGGACTTCCCTGGAGGTCCAGTGGTTAAGACTCCACGCTTCCACTGCAGGGGACGCAGGTTCGATCCCTGGTTGGGGAACTAAGATCCCACATGCCACGTGGCATGGCCAAAAAAAAGAATTAAGTTTCGGCTCTCTCCCCTTTGAATGGTCTTGGTACCCTTGCTGATATACTGAGGGTTTATTTCTGGGCTCTCTATTCTATTCCATTAGTCTATATGTCTGTCCTTGTGCCAGTGCCACGCTGGTTGATTACTGCAGACCATTATTCAATGTCCCATTAGTTAGGATACACTCTCAGCACTCAGCTGAGCCTGGAGACCATGACAACGTGTGGCTCCACAGGGACCCTGGGTCATTGCCCCCCTCCACATGCAGCAGCCTTCTCAAGATGTTGGAGAAGGCAGAGGCAGGCTTGACCTGGGCTTGTGGGCTCAAAGGTCAGGTGTGAAAGAAGTCAAAGCAAGGAGCAAGCAGAAGCACTGGGAACCAGTGGCTGAGATGCTCAAGCTTGGACTGGAGAAAAGAGGGGTCAAGGCACCGGAGGTGAAAGAGCAAGGCTCATGGGAGTGAGAGTGAGAGAGCAGGCAGGTCTGGGGTTGTCACACAGCACAAGCTGGGATGCAGCTGTCCACTCCATTTCTTGTATGTGTGTCACTGCACAAACCCATGGGTGGAACCCTAACTCAACTTATTTTAAGCCCCAACGTCAGTGCCACTTACACTGCCAAGTAGGGCAAAGCTGGATCTGGGAACGTAGAGGATTTCATCAGGAATCTGCCAGCTTTCCCTTCCTTTGTGCTGGCTTCATTCTCAGACAGAGTCTTCCCATGAAGTGGCAAAGATGACCCGGAAACCTAGGACCCAAGTCTCTTTCCCGATATTTCCAGTAAAAGTGCAGGTCTGAGTGTCATTGGACTGTCCGCTCACATCTCTGAACCAATCACCATTCTGGGAAGGAGGGGATACTTTGATAGGCCAGGCCAGGGTCCCGTGTCCATTCCTGAAATAAAGCTGGGGGTGGGGTCAACCCATCTAAACCACCTAGATGCCAAGTGGGGGAAGGGTGGTTCTCTACAGAAAATTACAGTGAAGGTGGCCAGAAGAGGTAGGAAGGGTGCTGGGCGGGCATAATAACCCCTGTCCACTGCTATTGGCCTCACCTACCTTCATGCACCTTGTACACTTTGGACACTGGCCTGCCGCATCATCTTCTGTTGAAATGAAAGGAACTGCCTGGCTCTGCGGCCAGGCCCAGCTTCTTTGCACACTGGACCTGGGGTCTAGGCCTGGGAAAGGCATTTGCTCAATTTGTGATCTTGGACAAACTCCATCCCCTTTTAGGGCCTCAGTTTCCTCACCTGTAAAAAGAGAATGCTAGGCTGGATCAGATGTTTGAACTGTTCTTTAGCAGGAAAAAAATGTAACAGCTCTGGTGGAGGGGGAGGTGGGGGGCAAAAGGTTCCATTCACTGACAGAAACCATTATCAAGTCCCATAAGATCCGCTGTGTAAAATACCTGCAGCAAAACTGCATGATTTTGTGTGTATGTGAGGGTCCAGAACCCTACTGAATTTATAAGAAGCCTTAACTGTGAGCCAGGCTGTGTGCCAGACACTGGGGTTAAAATGATGAACACCACAGACGTGGTCTACACTTTCATAATGCCTGCCATTTAGTGGGAGAGACACATTGACCTGATAGTCTTGCAAGTAATCAGAAACCTAGACGCAAAAGTTATGATGGAGAAGTACAAGGAGATGTGAGAGTCAGGAGCTCCTGCACCTGGATTTGACTTCAGGTCTGTCTCAACCCTAATGCAAGCTCCCCTGAGCTCTGGGCCAGTCCCTCCCTTTCTCCGGACCTGAGTCCACTCAGGTGTGAAATGGTGACATACCGTCTGCTTCCGAGGATGTTATCCTTCTGTCAGGGATCGGTCCAGGCGTTACCACGTCATGGCGCCTTCCTTGGCTCTCCAGCTTTTCCAGATGGCCCTGCTCTGGGCTTGCACACCACGTGGGGGTACCTACTTTGGCACACCTCATGTTGCAAGTTTCCCAACTAAGGACTGAGCTTGTCAAGGCTGGAGATTTTGTATTTTATGTGTGCATCCTAGTGCATTGTACTGTCTGGCTCACAGCAGGTGCTAACACATGTTTGTGGAATGACTGGGTGGATGGGAAGAGTACACTTTTGGGGGGAGTGTTAATATCATCATGGAACCGGACAGGACACAGCCACTGGCTAATTGTCTCATCTGAGGTCGTGGGATGGGATGAGGTTTACACCGGCTGCAAAGCCGGTGTAGTCCCCAGGTGGAGTTCCAACTCTTCTGATTACTTGCTGTGCGTTCTTCATAAGTTATTGGGCCTCTTTTAGCCCGCATCTTTATCTGCATTAGGAATTACACTAAACGTCATCCACAGCCAACTTAATCTAAGTAAAGGGAGAGGTGAAGGCGAGGAGAAGAGGAGGAGGACAACCCCAAGGCGGATGCTGAGCACAGCCTCCCCAGGGAGATGAAAGGCGTGGGAGTCAGAAAACTGCTTAGTGGGCACAAGTCGAAGCTTAAGTTCTAAACCTGTCTCTTCATCTCCATCACCGAGGTCGAACTTGAGCTCCGCAAAAGGGTATCCATTCGAATGCGGTCACGGACGCGAAGGCGCCGTGAAGAGCGGAACTCGGGCCCTCACTGCGGCGCAGCGGCCCTTTCGGGCCCACCCGGGCAGGAAGCGCCGGCTGCGGGGGAAGCCAACCTCGGGACACAGCCGGAAGGGGGTGGGCGGAGCCTTCCCGGCAGCCGCGACGGGCAAAGCCAGGAGCCAATGGGGCGCTGAGGAGTTCCCGCCGCGGCCAATGGGGAGCTGACCGAGGCGGGGCCGGACCAGCCGCCTGGTAACGGCCGCGTGGTAACCGGCTGCGCGCTGCTAGGGCTGAGCGGGCGCTCGGGCTCCAGGTGCGCAGGATGAAGATCGAGGAGGTGAAGAGCACCACCAAGACGCAGCGCATCGCCTCCCACAGCCACGTGAAGGGGCTGGGGCTGGACGAGAGCGGCCTGGCCAAGCAGGCGGCCTCGGGGCTCGTGGGCCAGGAGAACGCGCGCGAGGTGTGGCGGCGGGGCGGGAGCTGAGGCGGGGGGACTGAACTGAGGGGGAGACGGAGGGGAGGACGGGGCTACCCCGCGGCCTCGCTCCTGGCCGCGAGTCCTGACTGACCGCCAGTCCTGACGGACCGCCGCTCGGGGCCAGGCCGTCCGCGCGGCACGGGGGTCGGCGGGGAGAGGATGGGCCAGGTCCCTGCTCTCTGGGAGCTCGCGTTTCAGACACAGACGTTTAAACCGCTGAACAGAAGGGCCGTCATTAGACTTCGGGGATCAGTTCCTGCGGGGCTCTGCGGGCCCGGGCACGGCGTTTGAGTTGCTGTGAGCGCAGTGAGAGGCTCTGGGACTTCTATAGTCGGGAGGTGAGCCGCCTGAGCAGGTGGCAGCTACAGAGGCCTTTCTGAACATTCCCGTTAAGCCCACTTCTGCTAAGTGATGCTGGTGCCCAGTGCCTTCGGCCGCATTGTCGTCCCCCAACTCTTCAGGCTCGTTGTGTGTGTATTTTTTTTGGATGAAAACGTTGAGGGTGGGAAAGGTCACTTCACCCATCCTCTTGCCACCCAGTTTAGTGATAGTAATGCTGGAGTTTGTGCCTGTGTGCCCCTGACTCCTGAGGCAGCGCGCTCTGTGGTAGGACCGCCCCCTCGGGCCCCCTTCAGCCCTAACTTCAGCCCATTTTGCCCCTCTGCCCCTGCGGTGGCTCGGCAGCTACAGAACTCCTGGGTAAGACTCTTGCCTCCTAGCCCGATGGTGCTAATAGAAGGGGCCAAAGAGAAGCCTCTGGTTTCCACTTGGAACATCAGGTTTCCAGAGAGGAGACAGTGACAGGGCCAAGGTGACGTTGAAATTTCTGCTTATCCAGCTCCTGCTCTCGGAGGGCCTGTCTCTGCGAGTAGCTGACGTTGAGTGCTTCTCTTGTGCCGAGCACTGTGCGAAGCAGCCCCGTTTCCACTGTCTCATTGTTCGTCACCGCCCTTGTGCCTGTCCCTCCTCCGCTTTGTTATGACACTTTTCAGACGTACCGGAAAGGTGAAAGACTTGGGTAGTGCGTACCTGTGTGCGTGAATTCTACAAGTAACGTTGTACTCTGTTGCTTTGTCTTCTGTCTGCTCATTTATCCATCTAACAGTCTGCTTTTGCATTTCAAAGTAAGTTGTAGACATGAGCATACTTTACCATTAACCCGTTAGCCTTTGTGCCACTGTGCTGTGAACTGTGTTTTCAGATGAGGAAACTGTGGCTCCTAGAGGCTAGGTTATGGATCTGTGGTACTCGGCTGGTAATTGGTAGAGCCAGGATTTAAACCTAAGTCTGTCTGACTCCAGGACCCATACTCTTGACTCTGACGCTGTGTGCCTCCATATGAATGTGAGCTTCCCAAGGATAGAGACCGGGTAGCATCATGTACGCAGAACTTGACTCATTATAGGGGCTCAGAAGTTACGTGCTGAATTATTAGGCATCCCACCTCTGCTACCAGGTCCTTGTCTGAGTCTGGTCGCATCAGCAGCCTGTCCTCATCTGAACAGTGAGAGTTAGACTAGGTCATCTTTTAAAGGCCCTTCCAGTTCATACTTTTTAAATTTTGGAATTCACTGGACATGTCTCACTGGAGAGAAGGAGCCTAAATGGAAGAAGATTAAATGGAAGGGGAAGTGTGTAAGTGTACGTAGCCAAGGTTGGCAAAGGCTCTTCTACCTCTGAGTTGCCCAAAGAGTTCCAGTGCTGTGGATTATGATATCAGGGGTTACTGTGGAAAGACCATAATGGCTCTTTTGTCTTTTTAGAGATGCAGCGTCTGAAGAATATCTTCTAGGCTCTGTTAAGTGTACTGTGCTTTTCCAGCTGAGCCAGAAATGGAATAGGGCACATCCACATGCATTCCTTGAACCCACGTTTTTGAGGGGCTGTCTAAGTGTGGGACCAAGGTACGTCTCCACAGTCCATGGGGAAGGTGGGAGAGGAGATAAGATGTGCTCACAAGACCCTGTCCACAAGGTACCACCCAGGTAGAGGAGCTGTGGGCCTGCCCTGAGGCAAGGACGGTGCACCTTGGAGACAGTTGTGCTTTCGGTTTTTAGATCAGTGTGAGAAACCTTGAGATTAGGTGTCTAAGGAGTGTGACTTTCTCAGCCTTACTCCTTTAGAGTTAACTGTTGTAAAATACATAAAACCAGGAACGCATTTATGGAATTTCTAAACACACACGTATCAATATGCAGTCAACTCTTGAACAACATGGGTTTGAACGGCATGGGTCCGCTTATTCACAGATTTCTTTCAATAAATACATATTAGGGTGCTACATGACCCCCAGTTGGTTGAATCCAGGTCTGCTGAACCACAGATACGGAGGGCTGACTGTATAGTTATGCGCTGATTTTTGCCTGCGTGGAGGTTGGGCGCCCCTAACTGCGAGGGTTCATGGGTCAACTGTATATATGTGTATGTGTATGCGAAATACACGCTGTATGTATATAATGTCCATACCTGTCAAGATATAATATAGATGCTGTAAATGGCTTAATACGCAGAATATTTAAAATATACGAACGAACAAGTAATTTAATCTCGAGGATTTGAAGGGCATTCCTTGGATCTTAGGATGCTGTAGGTTAAACCTCACGTGTGGCATTTGCTTACAGCATTCTGGGATAGTTAACTGATGGCCAACTAGTAGAATATGTCATTGATTCTTAGCCCTTAGTGGGTTAATTTGGGAATGTGATGAAAGCTGTGACCCCTCCCTGGAAGAATGCACATTTGAACATATACACACAGTCTTATTTCCAGTTTTGAGGTGTGTGGGCCCCTGTAGTATATGCCACTGCTCCCATTTGTACCCCTCCTGTCCGTTATCCACATAGCAGCCATCAAGATACTTTAAAAACAAATTTTCAGAACATGACATGCGGCCTAAGGCTTTTTCACTGGCTTCCCATTACATGTAGAATAAAATCCAAACCTTACTGTGGACTGGAAGGTTCTGTTCTGAGTGCTGCCCCTCCTGCCTCTACAACCTCATCTTCCCGGTCTGCTTGTTTTCTGAACTCTGGTCAGCACAGCTTTTCTGTCCCTTGGACATGCCAAGCTCATTCCTGTATTTTGAATTTATTGTTCCCTTTGCTTGGAACACTGACTCCTGCCCTGCCTGCAGCTTCGTGTATCAAATATAATGTCAAAGAGGCCTTCCCAGATCACTCTTTATTATAGAGTAACCTCTGCCCCCAGCCGCTTGCTCTTTTCTTGCCCTTTTTTCTTCATAGTAGAGATTCTGTGTTTGTATGTCTCCTCCACTAGGACATGAGCTCCATGGCCCTCTACTGCCCCTGGCGCCTACAGCAACACCTGTGGTGTCCTGGCACTCGATGAGTCTGAGTTGTGTGGACCAGACACTGGACTTTTTCCTCCTGTGAGACGTTTTAATATTGATTTATTATTTCTTTCTCTTGTGGTGTCTAGGCATGTGGTGTGATAGTGGAATTAATCAAAAGCAAGAAAATGGCTGGAAGAGCTGTCTTGTTGGCAGGGCCTCCTGGAACTGGCAAGGTACTCATTTTCTCTCATTTTTTAAAATCTACCCAAGAGGATGATCTTAACGTCTAAGCCAAATTCAGTTTGTGTCTTAACTAGTCTTTGTTTAGCTAAGTTGGTTATACGTATGTTTTTAAAACCAATGTGCAATAATGCAGTTGAGTATCTAAGATCCATGCTTCTAAAATTCAGATTACCCTGGCTGACCTCCAGAGAAAAGAGAGTGAAATCCTCCGAGGTGTCTCATGGTCTCTGTAATTTGTCTTTTATCTCTTTCAAGTCTCCTTTGCTTTGGAAATATATTTCTGTTGGCCTAGGGCTTCATAAAATCTTGGGAGTGACATCTTACTTGAGGGGGAAAGAAAACCAGTCAGCAAGCAATTTTCCAAGTGCTAACTTGACCCAGCACTAATCTGGCTGTGTGAGAGATGGAAAGAAAAAGGAAAAAAGAATTAGAGACGTGATCTTTATCTCCAAGGGCCTTACAGTCTCTCCAGGGCAGAGAGGACACCACGGCAGCATGAAAAACTCCAGTTGAGCGCTAAGCTGCGAGGCATCGCCTGATCTTAAATGCAGCTGGAATTGCAGCGGGAGGTGACACTTGGGCTGCTGTGGCTGGAGGGGTTGAAGCTTGACGTTTGACTTGGCAGGGAAGGAAAGGGCCTTCCAGGCCGAGGGTGCAGGACAACTTGTGGGATCTGTGAGGGGCTTGGCTGGGTGCTTGAAACGCACTAGAGTCCCCAGCCTGGGCCCTGCTTGTTCTTCCGGAGGGCTGCTTGGTGCAGGAGAGGAGGAGCCTGGGGGAGTCACTGTGTAAAGAAAGGGGTTCCAGCTCTGGTGCTGAGACCCCAGGCAGGTCCCTTAGCCTTTCTGAAGCAGTAGCACAGCCCTGCCTGTTGGAGGGAGTTGTTAAAGTGGTGGTTGTAGGATGATGACTCTCATTGTCATTTTGAAGTCATATGATTGAATTGATAGTATGTCTTTTACTGGTGTCTAACCATAGAGGAGGAAGTGCTGTATTTGTGAACAGGTATAAAGGTGAGCTTTAATTCCCTTTCTGCTTGTCACCGTATTTACCATTTATTTGCTTACTGTTCCTTCTCGTATCTTAGACCTTTGCTCTCCCTGCATTTCCTTCCTAAAGTACATCCTTAAGAAGGTCCTTCTAGAAGTTTGTTGGTGGCAAAGTCAGGTTTGTATTTATTGTGTTGCCCTTGTTTGGAAAGAACAGTTGTGTTGGATATATAATTCAGTTGACAGATGTGTTCTGTCAGTACTGTTTCTCTCAGTGTTATTTGCTACCTTTTGGCTTCTAGTGTTGCTTTTGAGAAGACTGGTTTTGAGGATTTTGTCTTTTCTCTCTGGATGTTTTTGGGATATTTTGGTTTTGGTGTTTCACTGTGACATGTCAAAGTGTGGATTTATTTTCATTTATCCTGCTTGTTGATGGATCTGAGTACATATTGTGTCTAATAAGTTCTGGGAACTGGTCAGCCTTTGTCTCTTCAGATGCTGCCTTTCCCTGTTCTCTGTCTTCTCTTCTGGAGCTCCAGCTAGGTGAGGTTCCACTGCAGAGGTCCTCCACTGGGGCCGAGTTTGCCCCCCGGGGAACATTTGGCACTGTCCTGAGACGTTTTCGGTTGTCACACTTGGTTGGGCCGGGAGTGCTGCTGGCATCTTGTGGGTGGAGGCCGTGGGGTTTGCAGGGCACCCTGCAGAGCACAGAGCGGCCCCTGCAAGAGGAGTTCTCCAGCCCAAAATGCCCACGGTGCCAAGACTGGGAAATACTGGGCTGGAGCTTCTCATTTTGTCTTCTTAGTCTTGGAACCTCTTTTATGTTTTCTGTTGTTTTGACTCTGCGTTCTGGGTAGCTTCAGTAGACATCTCTTCCAGTCTATCTTGTAAGCTGTGAGGGGGCTGCTCTTTAATCCAGTCCATTGAATATTCCAGGTTGAAAAATTTGAAACCTACAAAAGAGTGGAAAGAGCAGTTTGATGAATCCCTCTGTACCCTACTCATAGGTAACTAAGTGTAAATATTTTGTGAGATTTGTGTTTTCTCTGTGTTATTTCTGAACCATTTGAAAGTAAGTGCAAGGGACCTTCTCTGTCATTCCCATGATGCTGTCATCCACCCAAGAAATATAATGTTGCTAATAAAATTAGCTGATATCTAGTTTATATTAAAATATCTCCAAGTCATTTCAGTTTGTGCCTCTTTCATTTTTTTATATTTTTTAATTGAATTATAATCACATATCACACATTGCATTCATTATTGTCTCTTTGGTCTCTTTATCGAGAATGGTTCCTGTCCCCTGCATTTTTGGTTTCTTTTCTTTTATGACACTGACATTTTTGAAGAGCCCAGGACAGTTGTTTTGTAGAGTACCCTACAGCTGTCCTCCAGTGGTTGTCTGATTGTGTCTGAAACATGCAGCTCTTCGGCAGAACGTGATGCAGGTGATGTGTCTGGAACCTGCATCACAACAGGGGGCTGATGCCACATTCTACTATGACGGACTGGTTCCCTCTGAAATGTATAATCATCTGGGAAGTAACACTTTGAGATGTCCTGAATATCCTTTTACCCTATGGCCGTAGCATTCATTGATGGTCATTGCTTTATCAGTTATCGCATTGGTGGTTGCAAAATGGTGATTTTCTAAATCTGTCATATCCTCTACATATATTAGCTTGCTTTTTTTTTTTTGTAATGAAGAAGCCCCTCCCTCCCCCACTCATTATTTTTAATTTCTTCAAAATCTGTTTTTTGCTTATTTGTTTGTTTTGGCCGCGCCATGCAGCTTGCAGGATCTTAGTTCCCCGACCAGGGATCGAACCCATGCTCCCTGCAGTGGAAGCGTGGAGTCCTAACCACTGGGCTTCCCGGGAAGTCCCAAAATCTGGCTATTTTTGATAGCCTCTTGTTCCTTGTTTGTGAAATACTTTCTTGTTTATTTTGTATCCTGTATCTGCTTGTGGACTCATGTTTGATCAAATCTGAGGCTTCCCTGATCTCTTGATTAGGGCCAAGTGCTTCCTGAGAGGACTTGGGAGGGCCCCTGCTGTGCTGCCAGGACAGGGTACGTGAAGGAAATTTTGTGGCTTGGGTTTTCTGGCCATCAGGCAGTGTAGAGACCAATCCTTAATCTGTTTGAGAGCCTGCTGGTGAGACTTCGTCAGCCAGAGCTGTGGTGAGACGGACAAGCCTGTCTTTGTCCCTTGGAGATTTTCTCTGTGGCCACCTTGTCTACTGACGTGTGCCCTTCAAGGCTCCTTTTTATCCAGGGGTTTCTGGCATCTGTCAAACACCTGCCCAGCTTTTCAGAGTAGTAAACTACCTTGCAACGATAGTTTACTACTTTGGGTCTATCATGACTACTTGCTGATTCTACATGTTTTGTAACAGGAGGGAGTGGCCGTGGCTCTAGTGGCCGCTTTGCTGGCAGCATGGGTCTCTGGTGCTTTTGTAACATTGTACCCATGGACCTCAGCGTCCAGACAACTTAACTGAGTGGCCGGCAGGAGTGTGGTTCTTGTTCAGAGTATGGCCACTCCCCTCCTGAGGCCTGCACACTCTTTTTTTTTTTTTTTTTTTTTGCGGTACCCGGGCCTGTCACTGTCGTGGCCTCTCCCGTTGCGGAGCACAGGCTCCGGACGCGCAGGCTCAGCGGCCATGGCTCACGGGCCCAGCTGCTCCGCGGCATGTGGGATCCTCCTGGACTGGGGCGCGGACTGTCAACCACTGCGCCACCAGGGAAGCCCTACACACGCTTAATAATAGGGCTTTGTGTTTGGGTTTTAGAAAAAGGTGTTCGGATGAAGTTGAAAACAAAGTAGGTTTCTTAATCTTTTGGCAACAGCCTCTTTTTTGTGCCACTTGCCTGGGGGGTGGGCACACAGAAATAGGTCTTGGAGATCGGGGTTTGCATCCTGACCCTTGTGCTTGCTAACTGTTTGACTTTGGGTGAGCTGGAAATTTCTGAGTTTCAGTTTCTAAATTCACAAAAGGTGAACTAGATTATCAAGTTCATAGGCTGCTTGGGAGGGTTCAGTGGGATCCCTCGTGCAAGTCACCCAGCCCTACATAGTAGGTGTAGGTAGAGTCTGCTCAGTAGCCACGTCATATGCCAGCCTTCTGGGAGCCTTTAAATGGAGGAGACTAGACGCACCTGAAGCATTTCTTAGCCAAGCATTTACCATATTCTTAGGGAGTGTGTCGATCATCTCTTCTGTGTTTGGTGGGGGGTCTGCACTGAACCAGGCACTTACCATATTCTTAGGGAGTGTGTCGATCATCTCTTCTGTGTTTGGTGGGGGGTCTGCACTGAACCAGGCACTTACCATATTCTTAGGGAGTGTGTCGATCATCTCTTCTGTGTTTGGTGGGGGGGGGGTCTGCACTGAACCAGGTGCGGCACTGTCTTTGGAGTTCACAGCTGAGGGAGGGGAGGGGGCTGTAGCGACAGGGAGAGAAAGAGGAGTGACTGGAAAGGTGGCGGGCTTTGGATAGAAGGTGAGCATGGCTGGCCTGAGGCTCCTGCTGGGAGTCCTGGTGTCAGTGTGCTGCTGCCTGCCCCGTTATGCTCCAGAGACTTTCCCTTCGCTCTTAGGATACAAGAGAATACAGCTTTAGAGGTATCAGCCTTGAGGGCACAGACTCAGATGCCTACTCAGACGGGCAGTGGGGCTGAGTGAAGCGCCCGGGAGCCCGCACGAGCCCTTGCTGGGGAGGCAGCTGCCCGCATGTCCACTCCCCGTGCTGCCACGTGGTCATAGGGGCCCCTTGTGGCCAGACCTTCTTGCTTCTCAGAAGAAGCCAAATAACTGTATTTTTATGTGCAATTTCCCAGCATTAGAAAATGGGCAACAACTGAGTTTAAAAATACGCATGAGGACTTCCCTGGTGGTGCAGTGGTTAAGAATCTGCCTGCCAATGCCGGGGACATGGGTTCAATCCCTGGTCTGGGAAGATCCCACATGCCACGGAGTAACTAAGCCCGTGCACCACAACTACTGAGCCTGTGCTCTAGAGCCCGTGCTCCACAGCAAGAGAAGCCACCGCAGTGAGAAGCCCGCGCACCACAATGAAATGTAGCCCTCGCTCGCCGCAACTAGAGAAAGCCCGTGCACAGCAATGAAGACCCAGCACAGCCAAAAAAGAAAGAAAACACACATGAGACTCTGCAGGCCAAAACAGGAGCAGTCTGTGGGCAACCAGTTTGCTACCGGTGATCAAACCCAGGACTTTGATTTGACAGATGAGGAAGTCAGGCACCAGAGATTTGCCATGTACCCGGGGTCACGCTGAAGATTAAAGTAGCACCAAACGGGCAGTGAACAGAAGAGGAACCTTTACTGAGCCAGTTTTAAAACTGCCTCGGAGATCTGTGTCATCCTTCAGTAGCGACCTTGTTCTCTTCCTTAGCCTGTACACCTTGGGGACCTTACCTGGGCTCTCGTGTCAAAGTTGAGGAAAGGTGAAAACAGTGGTAAAAGGCCGGGGTGTTTTCCCCGTCCTGCACCAGCTTGAAGGCACTGGCTTTTCATACTTGCTCTTTGACCCTACATCTGTTAGTCTTCGTCTGTTCAGCATCTGCCAGTGGTAGTTATCTTAGCAAAAGTAAATTTGAAGTTTATTAGGGCATGTTCAAGTGTAACTTCACCAGTTCATAGCTTCAGAATCCTAGCTTGTGGGTCATTCTTCATGGTTTGCGGGGCCACTCAGCATAAAGTGAACATCCTGTCATTTGTTCCTTGATTATTGATTTCTAATGGGTTGTAAGTTGGTGCCTTCCTGTGTCTGTAAAGACAGAAAGCAGCATCTCAAAGACCCAGTGGTGCTGTTCTACTGCGACGAGGTCAGAACCCTGTTTTGACACTGAGGGAACAGTTTTGGGAGACTATACTGACTCTTCTGATGGGAATCTGATCTCTGGAACCCTGCTGTCAGACTTTAAGGTTCCACTGTGCCATTTTCTAGATTATGGTACCGAGGACGTGTTATCTAATGTGTCTCAGCTTTCTCATTTGTGAAATGGGGAGAGTAGTGGTGTCCACTTCGTAGGGTGAGTGGAAGGGGCATGTGAAACATCGGGAACTGGACTGGCCAAGTCTCAGTCGTGGCAAGTGTTGTGATGACAGGGCCCATTTTGCTAGAAATCGAGTGTCCACAAAAGTCATTAAACGTTTATTGTGAAACATGCAAACCGTATTAAAACTAAAGGGCTAGAGTTTCAGTTCCTAGTTAATAATTTTTTTATAGCATATGTTCCTGAATTGTATTTCAAGAATGTGAAACAAGCGCATTTCCTTTGTTTTCTTCTGTAGACAGCTCTAGCTCTGGCTATTGCTCAGGAGCTGGGTAGTAAGGTCCCTTTCTGCCCGATGGTGGGGAGTGAAGTTTACTCCACGGAGATCAAGAAGACAGAAGTGCTGATGGAGAACTTCCGCAGGGCCATTGGTGAGTACCCTGCCTGCGCCCAGTACCCATCTGCGCCTAATACCCTGTCCATGCCTGTCCGAGGCTTGTCCTCACCTGCCTCTTCCTTGTGAACATGCCTCTAGGACTTGTGTTCGTGGCACTGCTGTTTTTCTTTTGGTGCCATTAGAGTTATCTTTGCAAACGAAACGAAAACCCAGTTCTTCCAATGGAAGTGCTTTAGCAGCCAGCGAATGTGAGCCCAGCTGTGGGGCTGGGGCTCTTCATCTGACAAAGTAGATTTTCCTGGGAGCCTTACTGTGCTTTTAGAGATGACGGTCCCCTGAAAAAGTTCTGGATGTAAGCCAACAGCACTGTGTGTTGTGCCGTCAGAACGCCCGGCCTGCATGCTGAGCCGGTCAGCAGGCGAGGAAACCATGTGGGACGGTGGAGCTTCAAGGCTGTGGTGCCAACCGTGCAGGGCCTGGAGCTGCTGTACTGACTGCCTGTGACGTGCCAGGCCCGCCACTGACTGTGGCCTTTCACTCCCCAAGAGGAAATTCTCAGTCTGCATTTTGCATCTGATGAAACAGAGTCTCATAAAGTTAAATAACTTGCCTACTGTGACCCAGCTAGTAAGTAGCAGCAGCCCTGCAGTCTGACCCTACACCTGTCTGACGCTGGAGCCCGTGCTCTGACCATGTGCTGCGAGCAGAAAATGGCCGCTCTCCTGAATTTGTACCTCTTACCAGCCAGCACTTCTGGGGCGTTCTCCTGACCTACTTGTAGACATAGCTTATTCCTGTTAAGCTATGAAAAAATATTTAATGCACAGATGAGTGTCTCTGTCTAGGATATACTTGCCGAGTTACAAGTTATGAACACTTGTCAGAGTGCCTGTGTCATTTTACAGTACCTTTGGTTGTCAAAACAAGGTAAGGGGGCTTCCCTGGTGACGCAGTGGTTGAGAATCCGCCTGCCAATGCAGGGGACACGGCTTCGAGCCCTGGTCTGGGAAGATCCCACACGCCGCGGAGCATCTAAGCCCGTGCGCCACAACTACTGAGCCTGCGCTCTAGAGCCCGCAAGCCACAACTACTGAGCCCGCGTGCCACAACTACTGAAGCCTGCACACCTAGAGCCCGTGCTCCCAACAAGAGAAGCCACCTCAATGAGAAGCCCGCGCACCGCAACGGAGAGTAGCCCCCGCTCGCCGCAACTAGAGAAAGCCCGCGCACAGCAACGAAGACCCAACGCAGCCAAAAATAAATAAAATAAATAAATTTATTAAAAAGCAAACAAACAAAAAGCAAGGTAAGTATTCTCAAGGAGGAAACTTACTAGAAAACTTCAAGGAAATTACGAAAGTTTAAGAAAGAGTAGATTTGTCTAAGCCCAGAATTCTTTCCTCAGGAATGGTAGAGTCTAATTGAAGGGTATGGTCATGTAGGGCCTTAGAACATGGTAGGGCTTTGCGTGCTACGTGGTGCGAAATGAAGGGAGAAGCAGTGGGAGAGTGGAGTCCCTGTGGCTGGGTGTGGAGAGTGAGGGCAGAAGCAGGGAGCCCACGAGGAGTCTGAGCAAGAGGTGGTGGTGCGTCGGCCGGCGCGGTGGAGCTGGGGCTGGGAGAAGCGGTTGGATTCTGGGTCTGGTGGGATGGTGGGGCTGACGGGATTTCCTGAGAGATTAGTTGTGGGGCTGGAAGAGAGAGGAGAGAGAGGAGGTGAGGATGAGTGCCAGGCGCTGCCGGGTTTGGAGGTGGGAGTATGGGGAGGAGCAGACTGGGCATCTGTTGAATGTCGCTGTGGGTGTAGTGGGCCGCATTCATCAGTGTAGCCCCAGTTCCTGGCCCACGGTGGGTGCTCCGTGACGTTTTTCTGAATGAGAGAAGGGATGCACTTTGAAGCAGGTAGAAGAAAACAGAGACCTCTAGCCCTCAGTCTGTGTCTGGTCGATAGACAGATGTTGTTTGGTTTACACAGTGTTTTTTAATAACTTTTGAGTGAGTTGCCAGTATTTGGAAATTGGGAGATGTCCCATAGAATGAAAGAAGCTTTCATTCCCTGGCAGCCGCGGTGGTCCAGGCAAAGCAGGCACCCTCCCTAGCAGAGCGGCCTGCACCAGCTCGCCCCGGTCTCCTTGTGGCACTCGCTCTGCTGCCTTACAGTCCCTGCCAGGGCCCTGTGAGCACTGGACTTTGGGACTCTTGTTAGAGGTTGGTTTAGAAACTAGAAACTGTGCACTCAGTCCATAGGCTAAGTTCTGGATTTTTTAAACTACAAAGTATTTCCTACTGGAAATACTTTTTACCTTGAAACACTGGATTTCTTTTTTTTGTGCCTATTTTAAACTGACATATAACATACACATAGAAAAGTGTAAAAATACCTATAGTTTAACAATAATGAAGTAGACGCTCATGCAGTCACCATTCAGCTCAAGGAACAGAGCACGGGCGGCACCACAGACGTGGCTCGTGCCCTCCCAGGTTATAGCCCCTCACCTTTCCTACACGTCCCCCACAGAGCGCAAGAGTGGTGTGGCAGTGGCTTCTGTGGCAGTCATAACCCTGTACACCCGGGTGTGTGTCCTAGGCAGTGTGGCTTAGTTTTGCCCCTTTTATAAACTTTATCTGAGCGGAACCTACTTCAGGTGCTGTGTCTTGCTTCTTTACCAGCCTTTTCTTTGTGAGGTTCAGCTCGTGGTGTTGTATCTGGAATAACAGTGGAAGTGGCTCACAGGACCCCCTTCCTAGTTTAAAATCTTTCTGAGTACTTCTCGAAAACTTAATGAACATGTGACAGATTTTATTTAACTCATTAAGTAATGAGATAAAAAGTAAGGTGTTACAATTAGTTCAAATATCTGAGTACATTTTAAATGTATTTTTATTTATTAAAAAAAATATTTTTCTGGACTTCCCTGGTGGCGCAGTGGTTAAGAATCCGCCTGCCAATGCAGGGAACACGGGTTCGAGCCCTGGTCCGGGAAGATCCCACATGCCGTGGAGCAACTAAGCCCGTGCGCCACAGCTAGTGAGCCTGTGCTCTGGAGCCTGCGAACCACAACTACTGAGCCCATGTGCCACAACTACTGAAGCCCGCGTGACTGGAGCCCATGCTCTGCAACAAGAGAGACCACTGCAGTGGGAGGCCCACGCACTGCGATGAAGGGGGGACCTCGCTCACTGAAACTAGAGAAAGCCCGCACGCAGCAGCGAAGACCCAATGCAGCCAAAAGTTAAAATACACACACACACACACACACACACACATATGTATATGTATTTTTTTTTCTGACATTGATAAAAGATGACAAAACGTACCTTTACATGAATGCATATGTTTGGGTTGCTTAAAGTTAACTTACATGCTTTAAAATTTGAAAAAATAGAGATAAATTTCCTGGGATTCTGTTTTGTGATTTGCCAGTTTTGAGGGGACGAGACAATGCAGTTCTTTTGATGGCAGCAAGGTGAAGAGAAATTTCTTGATCCTGACACAGAGTAAAAAGACAGGCCATTGACTATCTTCAAAAAGGAACCCTGCCCGTCTTCCTCTGCCTTTGAATTCCTGTGAAGTGGCGGAGGGGTTGGGGAGGAAGTGGTGAGCTGACCAGAAATGAAAAGCAAGGAGTCTGTGCTGTTTCCTTGGCGTGATGAAGGTCCCTGTCAGGGATGTAGAAACCTGAGCCAGCAGATGAAACCTGTACCGTTCACGATGTCATTGCCGGAGATGGCGCCAGCCCGACCCTGTTCCTGGCTAGCAGCCGGTTTCATTGTCCGTCACCCACATCCCCTGCCTGCTTGTCAGCACAGAGCAACTGCCAAACAAATATGGGGGCTAGTGAGAGACGGGAATGCCTTTCTTCCCCTCCTCAAGGAATTTCATGTTACAGTCGTCTACCAGTAAATAGAGGGAAGCATTCCATTTGAAGGAACTTATCTATGTGGGATATAAAAGTTTTGATTTAAAGATAAATCAAGTTAATTTTAAAAGTACAGAAATTTCCAGTTTTGTCACAATCTTCTGTTGTCACAATTCATGTTGTTTGGAAAAGTTTTGTCTTGATGTTCAGGAACTAAGCGTTAGGTAAGGTAGAAATGAAATGCAGCCTCTCTTTTGGGACTATTCCAAGACTTCCATTTGTAGGTGATCAGATTAAAGGAAGGTGGAGTAAAACTTTTCCTTAACTTTAATATCTGAGAGTCTTTGCCCTGACTGGGTTTCTGGGGAAAGAAGGCAAACAACCCAGTGATAGGATAATGACCAGGTTTGAAGGTGGGAAGTGACCGAGAGTGTCTGAACCATGGGCAGTGTTTCTCTGTGCCACTGGGATATTTCCCTGTTACGACAGAGGCGGCTTGGTGGTGAGGACACCCAAACCATTACGGGGCTTCCCACCCGCAGAGTGGTGTACAGCTCCACGTCACGGGCAGGACAGAGTTCTTCACTCGCTCTTTAGATGAGTGTCTCTCAGCTGGGGCTGTACATTGGACCATCTGGGGAGCTTTAAACTCATAAAGATGACAGCGTCCCACCCCTTCAGATTCGGAGGCAAATGGTCTGAGTGCAGTCGAGGAGGGGGGAATTGTAGGAGCTGTCAGGTGAGTGTGCAGGGTGAGAACTGTGAGTGGGTCCAGCAGAGGTTCGGAGCCATGCTCCCTCAACTTAAGCCACTGGTATTATTTACTTAGGTATTTCTTTTTAACGTGACTTGGCAGTTTGGCGCACAAATACAGAAGAGTGCACGGAACATCAATGTATACCTCGGTGGATTATTATACATTGAAAACCCATGAAACTAGCACCCAATCAAGAAAGAGATTATTGCCAACAGCCCTATGGCTGCGGGTAGCCATAATCGGTTCTCATTGTTCCGTGATATTCTGTTGTGTGAATACACCACAGTGCAGGTACCTCTCCCACTGCAGGCAGACATGGGACTTTTCCCGGTGTTTGGCAACTAAGAATGACGCTGTGTGACTGTGTCCCTTGGTGCACATGTGCACTCAGGCCTCTTGGGTATATACCTTGGAGTTGAATTGCAGGGTCATAGGTATTCATGTAGTCAACTTTAGGAGACAATAAATACCATGTTATTTACTTACACTCCCACCAGCAGTGTAAGCTTTCCTTTTGTTCTGCATCCTTCCCAACTCTTGATACTGTCAGTCTTTTTAGTTTTAGTGATTCTGGAGGTTGTAGAGTAGTATTTTGTTGTTTTTTCTTTTTCCATTGTTAAAATTTTTATTTTGGAAAATATCAAGTACCCAAGAAGTGGTCAAGTGGTACGATGACCTCCCCCATGGTCCCATATGATTGCAGAGCTGCTTTCATATCTATAAATATTTCAGTTATGTATCTCTGAAAAAGAAGGACTTAAACACCATTTTCATACCTAGGAAAAATTAACGGTAAATTCTTTAATATCATCACATATCTAGTTAATCTTCACATTTCAGGTTGTCCCGTGTCATGATGTTTCTTTTATAGTATTATTATGCAAATCAGTATACAAATAAAGGTCTACATAATAGATTGGTTGGGAAGTGTCTTCTATCTTTTAAATCTGTGTTTCCCTTATGTTTCTATTTTTACCTTTGGGCAAAATACAAACTAGATAGAGACTGGGGTCGTACTCAAGGGCTGGCAGAAAGCGGGTGGTGAGCCCTGTGGGCACATGCTAACTGGAAGCGAAAGGACAGGGCGAGTTTCATGAGAAAGGCCCTGCAGTAGGGTCGGAGGAAACGGGTCCTGGAGACTCGGACCCCAGTCCTGGGTCCACCCTGAAGAGGGATAGACTCTCCGCCTCACCGCTGGCGCTGACGGTTGCATCTGCAAAGCGGAGACAGAGTCCTTCCATGGCTGCTTCGGGGCTGACGGCCCTCCTGCTGTCTCCCAGCCCCAACCCTCTGGACCGGGTGGGGGACTGCTTCTAAGGGCGAAGAGCTGCTGCAGCCTTGATTCTTAGTTTATTGTTGTTGGTGTGGTCTGCCAGCTTTCCCCTAAGTTCAGGGGTGCCTTCTGTAGCCCATCTTCACCTGATCTGACCCAAGGGTGCTTCCCTCCTCACCTTTGAACTGATGGCAGGCACAGTGAGTTAGAATGGCTTTCTTGTTGAAGTTTTTAGAATCCTCTGAAAATAGATTTAATAGCTGTTAACTTACCTGTGGCGTGGCTATGGTTTCGGAGGAAGCCATTGTGTCTCTTGACCTGGACTTTGGGAATTAGAGTCTGTGCAGGAGTGTGTATGTGCTATGTGTGTTTTCAGAGAAGCTGGGGTGGTGATGTGCATTTGTCTTCCTATTTTAAGAAAAACTTCAGTTACTAATGATTACCATTGCTTTGTTAGAAAAACCCGGTTTCCTTTTTTTCTCAAGTTACTGTAAATGTTATTGAAGCATAACGTGCATACATACAGAAAGGGGCATAAATCGTAACTGTGTAGCTCGATGAGTTTTCATAAAGTCAACACACTCATGTAACCAGCACCCGGATCAAGAAACAGACCTTACTAGAACTCCAGAAGCTCCTTATACCCTCTCTAGCTACTCTTGTCCCCCGGGCCAGCAGGCAGAGACATGCGTGTATCGACGACTTTGAGGGGAAAAAACGTCTGATCCAGACAGGGCCTGGGTTTTCGTGCTGAGTTTGGGGGTGCCACGGTGCAGGGGCTGTAGCATCCCGTGGTGCCCTCCTAAGAGATCATGGGCCTTATACAGAACTGCAGGCACATCTGCAGGCAGATTTCTTGGGTGTTGGGTGGTCTGCCTGATAACACCCCCTCACCCCTAAGTGACTTCTTTGGCCCGTCCATTCACGTGTGCCTGTGGGACTGAGCCTTCAGCCCGGGTGTTGACGGTCTCGCGGGGCCGCTCGGTGCTGCAGGTCCCGGCACGGGGAGACGCAGGGTGCCAGGTGGTGACCGGAGGGTGAGGAAGAAGGAAGGGTTGTGTCAGGGCAGCTTTGTAGAGCCGGCAAGTCTCTACCTGGAAGTCTGTGAGGCCAAAGGGTGGGAAGGATGCTTCCGGCAGCAAAAACATTGTACTTGAGGGCACTGAGGCCATCTTCTAAAAATTAACTTGACAACAAACGTTTATTGAACAGCTAATGTGGGTGATGTTTAGAACAGGAGAGAGAAGTTTGCCTTCATTTACAGTATTCTAATCTAAGAACTTTAAATGCTTTATTGTTGGGGACGGTTTGCTTTGGAGATGAATTGCAAAGAGTTGTAGAACCACCCGCTGCAAGTCGTGAATGACAGCTGGGTGTTTCTTCTTGGGGTGTGCAGTGAGGAGCAGCCCGGGGCCCAGATGCCTGGCGGGGTGGCTGCCCCTTGCTCTCAGCACGGACCTCTCATCATTATCTTATACCTTGCTCAGGCCTGATGGTGTCAGAAGGGGCGTGGTGAGTTACTGCACTGGTTTTAGAAATTTCCTTCAAGAGCCAAAAATGCAGGAAACAAAGGCCAAGCGGAGTAGGATGGTTTGGGTTCAGAGACAGGATTAGAGGCTTAAGCTAAATTTCACCCCCTTGGAGGAGTAGCAGTTGTCTGAAACAATTTTGAGGAACTATGGCCTGTGTGTCTCGTTCTAGATCTGAACCTAGAAGGTCCCTTTGAGAAGGTGAAATGGAACAGTTCTCTGCATTCCGAGCAGCTCCTCCACTACGTGTGTGTGGGCGGTGCTTCCCCACCCAGGGTTACGTACGGGTGAGGCTGACTTGTTGGTTCTTACGACGTGGAGGTTTTATGGCTAAAATGGCTGTTAAAAGAAGGAGAGGGAGTCGTGCTTCTCACCAGGGCTCGTTCATCTGCCGTCTGTCTCTTCCAGGGCTGCGGATAAAGGAGACCAAGGAGGTATACGAAGGCGAGGTCACGGAGCTCACCCCATGTGAGACGGAGAACCCCATGGGGGGCTACGGCAAGACCATCAGCCACGTGATCATAGGGCTCAAGACAGCCAAGGGGACCAAGCAGCTGAAAGTGAGTGCCTGCTCGTGGGCCGTCGCTCTGCCCCAGGATCGCCCTGCGCGGCGTGACCTGTCTGTGCACAGGGCCGACGGAGTCACGTGTGGGGCAGGGCTGGCACACGGAGGACTCAGTAAAGACGTGGCTCTCCTTCTTTTCTTTTTATTTATTTATTCATGTATTTATTTTTGATTCCGTTGGGTCTTTGTTGCTGCGTGCGGGCTTTCTCTAGTTGCGAAGAGAAGGGACTACTCTTTGTTGAGGTGCACGGGCTTCTCATGGCGGTGGCTTTTCTTGCTGCGGAGCATGGGCTCTAGGCGTGCGGGCTTCAGTAGTTGCGGCTCGCGGGCTCAGTAGTTGTGGCTCGCGGGCTCTAGAGCGCAGGCTCAATAGTTGTGGCGCACGGGCGTAGCTATTCCATGGCATGTGGGATCCTCCCGGACCAGGGCTCGAACCCGTGTCCCCTGCATTGGCAGGCGGACTCTCAACCACTGCGCCACCAGGGAAGCCCTCTTCTTTTCTTCTTGTTGCCGAGGGAGCTGTGTATGTTAGGACCTGGGCTGTGTGGTGCCATCCTGTGTCCCACGCAGTGACCGTGAGTCACAGGCCTGGGCGTTGGCTGTTCAGTTCCAGTGCTCATACTCACAGGAAAAGCAGCGCTAAGGGATCTGGTAAGAGTTGAAGAGTGATGACAGCGGACTCCCTAGTGGCCCAACACAGAGTCCCGGCTGCAGTCCCTTTCGTGTGTTGGGCCCTATTAACCCGAGGTGGCTTCAGTGGTCAGTTGTGCTCAGGCCAGGGTCCCGGAGACAGTGTGGCGGTGGCAGTGGGGGAGGCCCTGGGTGAGCCTCCCACTCCTGTCCTGTAAGCCTGGAGGAGGCGGGCAGCAGGGACGCCTGGCAGGGAGCGTGGGTTTGGAGTCTCTGCCGCTCAGTGCAGTGTGGCCTTCTGCAGTGACTTCATCTCTGAGCGATAGTTTCTTTATCTGTTACATGGGAATAATAATTGCCTATCTCACAGAGTTGTTGTGAGGATAAAAGTTGTAGCTTTGGGGGTGGCACCCAGTCACCTAAGAAGTGGTAGCTGTTGACGTTGTTGTGAGATGGGGCAGCCTTATTGTGGCTTTGCCTTATTAATAACAATGAATAACCTTTTCTTCACAGCTCTCACTTATTGTATGTGCCAGGCCCTGGGCCAAGTGCATCAACAAATCTTTGTGTGTGTGTGTGTGTGTGTGTGTGTGTATGTGTGTGTGTGTGTGTGTGTGTGTGTGTGTGTGTGTGTGTAATTTACCTCATTTTACAGATAAAAGAACTGAGGCTCGTGAGGAGGTTAAGCAGTCATCCTCGGATCACACAGCTAGTTAGTGGCAGGGCAGACTCTCTGCGTCCTAACCACTATGCTGCCTGCCCTCCAACTTGCTGTGTGACCTTTAGAAGTCAGTTGAGCTCTCTGGGCCTCCCTATCTAAACTGTGGTAGATTGACCGTATAATTTCCCCATCTTTGCTCTCCTCTGCGATTTTATTGTTCTTTGATTCTGTAAGGTGGTTTCTTGGTCACTGCTTTATGGAGATCATAAAAATGTCACTTCTTCAAAAGACCATTTTTCTTTATCCTAACAGCGTTTCCATCTCAGGAGCTTGCCTCTGCAAATACCTCTCTTAAACCCCTCCCCCTTCATCTCTCCCATTCTGTAGTAATTAGATTTCTTAGTAGGGTCTACCACCTTTCAGTAATTACATCTTCAGTCACTTCATTTGGGAAATTAACTGATATAAAAATGCTGGAGGCAAAAAAAAAAGTGTACTATCCAATATAGGATATATAAAATAAGATATGCAGTTTAAATTTTAGCTACCCATAAAGCTGTTTTGCACAGTTTCTTTAAGAAAATAACAAAAGGATAAATGTTTTGCTTCCAAAATGAGTACTTCCAGCCACTTTGAGCATATGTACAAGCTGTTTGGATAGACGGAGTTCACATACTCGGTGAATATTTAAGTGTGAAGGAGGAAGTACCGCCATTTATGGAGAGCCTCCCTCATCCCAGCCCTGCGGTAGGGGCCTGCCACCCCCGTCTTCATGCTCATGGCAGTGGTCCAGGAGCCGTCGGGCCCATCCCACCAGGGAGATAGAGCCCTGGGTTCCCTCTGTGGTTACTCTTTGTAACAACTTCATTGAGGTCTCATTTTTAGTAAAATTCACCCATTTTAAGTGTACAGCTCAAGGAATTTTAATCGGTTTACAGAGTTGTACAGCTATCATCACAATCCAATTTTAGAACATTTTCATTACCGCAAAAAGAAGCCTCATGCCTAATCTACTTTCTGTCTATATATTTGCCTTTTCTGAACATTTCATATAAATAGAATCATACAGTATGTGTTCTTTTATGTCTTGCTTTTTCTACTGAGTCCTGGTAAGGTTTTACTCTTTAATTTTGTTTGAGAGTTGAGAGTAGTAGCTCCCCTTGAAATCTAACTGAGAGAAACACTTCTAAATACTCACTCTGTACAAAAGATGCTGTCCCAGAACATTGATCACCTGAGGGGGGCCTGAGTCTGGATGATCTGGAGGAAGGCAACAGTTCCCAGAATGTGCTACTTGCCTTTTCTGGAGATGTAAACAGGTGGGCCCAAGGGAGCAAACACTGGAAGTTGAATCGACTGGCTTGGGAAAGATCCTGCTTTTATGTTTTCTTTGAATTTTACACATCTATGATGTGATCACAGCTGGGTGCTGTTATATAGATGAGGAAACTGAAGCTCAGAGAGCCTTGTCTAAAACCATAGGCCCCCAGAAGGACAGCCATGGAGAGTAAGCAGGTTCTGTCCGTGCTTCCGGTGCAGAAACTTCCACCCCTGCCCGGCGTTGGGAGGGCAAAGGATTGAAGCAGGGAAAGCAATCTCAAAAGGGGGTGTTAGGGTCTCTGGTCCCATGGACAGTATGGGCCCCACCTGGAAGTGGTCAGAGCCATATCTGCCAGTTTGCAGCCTCTGGAGTAAAAGGAAGGAGGAGCTTAGGTCTCCCTTTGTGCCCCTCTCCTGCCTTCTCTTCGGGACACTCAAACCCCAAAGCCTCTCTCCCCCATACATACACACACACACAACCCCCTCTCTCCCTCTCTCCCTCCATACGGTCATCAGCTACCTCAGCTCTCATAGAGGAAACTACCTTACAGTATATCAGAAATAAATACAACGTGGTTTATAGTTCTCTGGTTCACTGTTTGTTTGTTTTTTTAAGCTGGACCCCAGCATTTTTGAAAGTTTGCAGAAAGAGCGAGTAGAAGCTGGAGATGTGATTTACATCGAAGCCAACAGTGGGGCCGTGAAGGTAATACCACGAGGAGACCCAGGTGGCCAGGAAGTGGCTTTCTTTCTTCAGGGGGTCCGGGGTGCGTGGGAAGGGGCACTGTGTCTGCTGCGATGCTGATGGAAGGTCAGCAGTTGCCCCTTTATGTTTAGTCAAGTTTGCTTTCCCTTTATCTGCATTCTTTAACCTTCTCATGATTAAAACAGACAGTCTGTTAGAAAAATACTAAAACCTGTTTAGAGGGGGAGAATGGTGAGGAAGCGAGACAACTGTAGTCATTTTCAAATTGAAATGTGCAGGGTATTTAATCTTCCTTTTATCTCTTCGGTATTTTCTTCCCAAGATATATGCATGTGGAAAGGAATGCTGCATTAGTTGGCATTCTTTTTATATCTGATTTCCAGTGTCCTGTACAGAGTTCCTCACTGTTTAATGGATGAGCATAATACTTCATATCATACAATAAATCACCCACCTACAAAAGAGTCTGAACAGCCCCTCCGTCTCCAGTTAATCTGCTGGATTTGCCCTTTATCGGGAATTGCATACAGTTAAGAGAAAGAGGGGGAAGATTCTGGGAGAGAGTATCGGGTGTTTTCAGCCGGGTTTTGGAACCCAGCGATGGGCAGATAGCTCCTTCTCTTGGCAGCAGGGAAGCAGAGGCCATGTTTGCAGTTTGTCAAGGCGGCTGTCAGGCCGCAGTGGGACCTGAGACTTTTATCTCACCCTGTGCCGCTTGGGGACTTGGCAGTGGAGTTCGCCAGGCACTCAGGTTTCGCCCTCTCCGCAGAGGCAGGGCAGGTGTGATACCTACGCCACCGAATTCGACCTTGAAGCTGAAGAGTACGTCCCCTTGCCCAAGGGGGACGTGCACAAGAAGAAGGAAATCATCCAGGATGTGACCCTGCATGACTTGGACGTGGCCAACGCACGGCCCCAGGTACTGCCCCCAGCTACCGCCGGGAAGCTGGCCCTGCTGGCGGCCCTGCTGGCGTGGGAGCCTTTTGTGTGCTGGAGGCTCCGGGATGAACTGTCAGTCTTGCTGCTGCTTCTTAGAGCAGGCAGTCCTTTTCTGTCTGTGATGTTCAACAATTAACATGGACAAGAGCTACGAGGGGCTCCTTTGTTGCGTTTCAAACGCTCTAGTCACAGATGGTTTCCTGCGTATTGTTCCTTCTCCCAGCCGAGCCTCTGGGCACCCCCCCCCCCCCCCCCCCCCCCCCCCC
>NW_020175040.1:2028617-2037567 GCF_003031525.2 Neophocaena asiaeorientalis asiaeorientalis
CCCCCCCCCCCCCCCCCCCCAGCCCCAGCTGGCCAGCCTTCTCCCTGGCTTCTCTCCAGCACTCGCTCGGGCCTGGGCTGCTCTGGGTGTGAATGGCAGAGGGCAGGAGTGTTCTTTGAGCCCTTTGCAGGATTTTAGGGAGCCTGAGAAAGCTGTGTCTTCCCCCTGCTGAGCAGAATCCCCAGTTTATAGCTTTGGCTGGAACTGTCCCTGTTCCGTATGCAAGTAGAAGATGGATGCTGTGTCCTGACTAATACAGTGTGGGGAAAG
This sequence comes from Neophocaena asiaeorientalis asiaeorientalis, assembly GCF_003031525.2. NCBI lineage: Eukaryota > Metazoa > Chordata > Mammalia > Artiodactyla > Phocoenidae > Neophocaena > Neophocaena asiaeorientalis. Next base: position 2,028,888 of record NW_020175040.1, read on the forward strand.
CACAGGACGATTGTATGCCGTCTCTGGGAAATGTGCAGTACAGAGAAGCCGACTCCCCTGCTGGTGGTCTTTGGGTTTGGTTTCCTCTTCGTCCTAAAAGAGGCCACCTCTTCACTAACAAGGGAATAGGCTTTCTAACCTGAAATTTGATCCATGGGTGTTGTCCCTTGGAGCCTTGGCAGAGAGCTTGCTGAAGAATCTCCCCCCAGTTTGTGAAACCAGCCTGCTGGAGCCACTCGCCTGACGAGTCTCGCCAAAGTGGAGTCCGGGATTGTGTGGCTCCAACACTGTGGGCTCGGCCGGCAGTCACTTCGGGTCTTCAGGGTTTTGTGATTTAGGGCTCTCTGATTTTGAGTTTACTCCTCTGTGAAAAGGGCATGATACTTCCTACCTGGCCCGGCAAGTTATTTGGGAAACATTAGCTCCCTTTCACTGTTGAACATTCAGGGAGCGCCTGTGTCCCAGGGCCTGGAAACAGCAGGCGATCACGAAATGTTGACTGCTTGCTACCTGCACTGAGGGGCTGGCAGGTGGGTGAGCCTGTGCGGGGTCAGCCAGCTGCAGGGACGGGCCCTGGGCTCCGAGCAAGTCTGGTAGCCGGGCCTAGTGAGAGGAGGGGGGGGACACGAGTCCATGCGTCTGTCCACAGGGGGCTGGAGCGGCAGGCCAGTGTTGGGGTCGGACGCCCCATGGAGGGGCTTCCCAGGAAACAGACTGTGGTTCCTGACAGGTGGGCTCGAATTGAGTCCAGAAGAGCTGGATGCCCAGGGAAGAGCTGGAAGTCCTGTGGGGTGAAGCCGTCCGGGACTGGGAAGAGACACGGCCGGGGTGGGGCGAGTGGCCCCACGGAGCTTGTTCTTCCCACAAAGGCATTTTGTTTAATTCTGGCCGCTCGGGGGAACCTCTTCAAAACTCCTCTGTGTTGAGAAGCTCCTCAAGCTTCCAGTGCAGGTGCCCAGGGTCTCCACATCTTAGGACCCCTGTCGAGCTGACGTGGGGCAATTGACGAGGGGCACTGGGGTTCGGGGGTGGCGATGAGGCATTTGCAGCTGCCTTAGGAAGCAGGACTGATTCCTGAGTCTTCTCCTCTGCAGGGGGGACAAGACATCCTGTCCATGATGGGCCAGCTCATGAAACCAAAGAAGACGGAGATCACAGGTGAGAGAAGAAGCAGAGCTGGGGGCCTGGGGTCTGACGGACCCGGTCCCCAGCCTGGCGAGTGCGTCGGGAGGCGCACTCCTCCCCCCTGACAGTGTGGCTGTCCTCGGTGTCCTCGCGCTCATCCCACCGATGGAGGCTGTCACGGGTCACGTTGCTTCTGCAGCGCATGGAGTCCCCAGGCGAGGTGGGAGTGTGGCTGCCCCTTGTGGGCCTGTAGTTTACCTGCTCCCCTTGCTAACTGGTACGCCCCTCTTTTTTCTAATTACCACCTATAGCTTTGTCACCTGAAAATGTTACACATTAAAGCTCTGTTTTCTTTAAGTTTCAGCCAGTGGCATGATCTGAGCCCTTTCTATTAGAGTTGCCTAGAGCAGCGTCCTTATCTTAACACAGCTTTGAGCATCCCGCTTCATGGCTGTGGTGGAAGGTGCTGGTTTGTGGGCTGCTCCCTCCTGCTGTTAGTACAGGCGCTGGTTTGGACAATGAGAACTGTGACCTTGGACGGTTATTCAGCTTTTGAGAGGCTCTGTCCGTCTTAGAGCTCTGAGATGGTGCCTTTCCTCAGAACCTGTCATTCCTCACAGGTTTCCCTCTGGAGAGGATTCTGCACGCACCCTATTCCTTCCTCCAAGCACTTGATTGAAAGTTAATTAACGAAGCTTTGTCACACAGGGCCAAGAGAAAGGGTCATTCACCGAGTGCAGCACAGGGAAATTTGCATCTGAAAGCTCCCTTCTTCCTGGGTTGGGGGTGTGAGTAATAAGGCCTGGTGGGGAGTGTGACAGACATGCAGAATGTGGTAAAAGCCATTTATAAACTTAACAAAACACAACTTCAGGGGAGGCAGCCAATTTTGTGACTTTTAGGTAAAGTTAACCCTATTTTCAGATGAAACTGAAGCCTGGAGTAGGGCTGTAGCCTGCTTGTGGGGTCACAGAGCTAGCAGTGAAACCCGGCCCTGAACTTAGGCTTGGATTGAGTTCGGGTGGAAGAGAAGAGAAAGGTGACAGCCTCCGCACCTGGCATTGACCCTGCTTGTCCATCCTTGCTGACTCCTAGATAAACTCCGAGGGGAGATTAACAAGGTGGTGAACAAGTACATCGACCAGGGCGTGGCAGAGCTGGTTCCGGGGGTGCTGTTCGTTGATGAGGTCCACATGCTGGACATCGAGTGCTTCACCTACCTGCACCGGGCGCTGGAGTCTTCCATTGCCCCCATCGTCATCTTTGCGTCCAACCGAGGCAACTGTGTCATCAGGTACCATGAGGCTTTCCCACCTTCTGCCCGGGCTCATTTGTTCTTCCAGGATCACTTTCATCCCGTAGTGTCGTGAGTCAGGATGAGGGTGAGGGGTGGTCGTGTTCATTTCGAGGGAAGCAGAGTGGCTTGACTTCACTCTGTCGCGGTCACCAGCGCAGCAGCCATCCTGTTTCTGCATATGAGGGCCTCGTCGTGGTGACTGGGGTTCCACTGGGGTGTGTCTTGGTCATCCGGTTGGAGTGGGCAAAGGTAAGGTCAGATGGGCCAGCCCTTGGCGACATGGCCTGTGTTAACTTCCGACCTCCTCCGAGCTCCAGGAGGTGTGTGTCTTGCCTTCATTTTCAGAGAGGAAACAGAATGACAACGTGGTGTGCCCCTGGTCATAAAGATAGGATGAGAACCCAGGCCTCTGACAGTGAAACCAGTCGTTTCTTTCTGGCCCAGACATTCTTGGAGCCACACTGGCACCTCCCCCCACCCAACTCCCTTAGGTCCACCTTCAAGAAGGGATCCCAGAGGACTCGCCCTCTTTTCAGCTCTCGAGCCCAAGCACCAGTGTGCCCAGCAGTTGGCTCACTGGTTTTCTGCACTCCCTTGAGTGTTGGGGCCTGGTCTCAGCAGTGCTAGGGCCTGAGGGGGTGGTACAGAGTCCTCTTCAAGCCTGCAGCGCGGTAGTGAGGGCAGCAGAGCCCCGGAGGCCACATGCTTCTGGTAGCAGGGGGTGCAGGAACCTGGAAGGAGACCCCAAGGCCCTTGAGGGTCTCAGCACAGAGCGGGAGCCAAAGCTAGTGGGGAGCCTGGACTGCTGGTTCACCTAGACCTGCCTCGGAGGAGCTTTGTCTCCGCTGAGCTGCTGGCTGTGGGGCAGGCCCCCTGCTCAGGTGATCACTCTCGCTCAGAAAGAGGGTTTGTGTGCACGATGCAAGTAAGTGCCTGTGGCGGCAGCATCTTGCATCCCCTCTGTGAAATCCCTGAGATGATGTCTTGACAAGACCACCGCCTGTCATCATCACAGGTGTCTTCTGCAATCTTAAAGGGCCGGCAGCTTGTACCAGGTTCAGCCAGCTGGAGCCTGACCTGGGCAGCATCTGGAAACTGGACACGTGGCCTGGTGAGCCTGGTGTCCCTGCTGCACAAGCCCTGTCAGCTTCCTGGACTTTGCTTTGGTCAGGCCTGCCTGGCTTCAGTCTGACAGCTGGCGGAAGGGCTCAGCCTGGGTGGATGGCGCCCCCTACCGAGGGAGCTCTGCTGATAGATGCCCCTCCCTCTCAGGCCCCGCAGAGCCAGGCAGCTTAGGGCAGGACCCATATCTCTTAGGATCAGAGTGCTTGTCTTAGTCTCATCCCATCTAGGGAAAAAAAAAGTGCATAGAAAGGTGGCTCTGATCTCAACTCTCCCAGTGGGGCCTGGGAAGCTTGACCCCAACCCCGTCCAGAGGGGTGTGAGTTCCAGAAACTATTTTTCACTAATATGTTGTCTGAAAGGAACTGGGTACCTAAGGTTCATAGCTTGGACAAATTTCCAGTCTTTGGTCTTTAATTCCTGAAAAATGCTTAGCAGTCTTTAAGCAGAGTTTTTTTGTTTAAATTTTTACTTTTATGGACTCAAAACTATAAGAAAAAATTTTAACATTTTCTTATAAATTCTGTTCTTTTGTGTTTTTTCCTCTGATCTTTTCTTCTTTAGACTTTTTATATTTATTATGTCTGAATTGAAGTTAATTTATCGTGAGTGTTAGAGAGTTGGGGATATTTTAAGATGGCAAGTTGAGGTCTTTTAAACATTTCCCAAGAGAATTCCTAAATAGGACCTAAAACAAGGAGAGACATACGGCTTAAATAGAAGTAAATAACTAAAAATTAAATGTAGTTTTTAAAGATTGTTTTGTTTAATATGAAGATTACAGATATACCAAATATACTAAAATTTGAATCATGATAGAATTTCATCTTTAATAATTCTTTTTAATTTTTTTTTCGCGGTACGCGGGCCTCTCACTGTTGTGGCCTCTCCCGTTGCGGAGCACAGGCTCCGGACGCACAGGCTCAGCGGCCATGGCTCACGGGCCCAGCCGCTCCGCGACACGTGGGATCCTCCCGGAATGGGGCACGAACCCGTGTCCCCTGCATCGGCAGGCGGACTCTCAACCACTGCGCCACCAGGGAAGCCCCCATCTTAATAATTCTTTGTTATTAGTTTTAGAAATATTTGTTGATGGAAAAGATTTGTTTTCTCTAATGGTATCTTAATATTTTATATTTGCTACTATTTTCCTTTTTGTTTGGAAAGGTCTTACTTATTTTTAAATATTAGATTTAACAATTATTGATGGAGCATTTTATTCTTTTTTTGAATTTTTTCATTGTGGTAAAATGTATATAACATAGAGTTTGCCATTTTAATTATTTTTATGTGTACGGTTCAGTGACACTAATTACCTTCACAATGTTGTACAGCCATCACCACCATCCATCTCCAGAACTCTTCCTTCACCTCAAACAGAAACTCTGTCCCCATTAACCAGTGAGTTCCATATCCCTTCCCCCAGCCCCTGGTAATCTCAGATGTACTCTGCTTCTGTGAATTTCCTATGGGTGGAATCATACGGCATTTGCCCTTCTGTGACTGACTTCTTTCACTTAGTGTAACATTTTCAAGGTCCATCCTGTTGTAGCATGTGTCAGGACATTTTATTCTTGCAGTGATACATATACACTTACAGTTCAACTGACCGGATAGAGTTTCAACAGATAGATATTCTTTTACTGAAGTTATATTTCTAGAATGTTTACTTATTTTTGAAACTTACTGAAGGTTAGCTGCAAATGACCTGCCCTTGTTCCTTGACCGTAGACTGCAGGCTGGTCTCGCTGGGGAGGCCAGCCTCGGTGCTGATGGGCTCCTGAAGGCGGAGGCAGGCCCGGCTCAGCTCACTGAGCTTGTAGGCCCGTGTGCCGCCAGGCTGGCCCAGCCCTCATCGCATCAGGAGCTGCAGCCCTGCGGCCCGGTGGGTTGGCGGGGTTCTTCTCCCGGGCCGCTCTCCTCTGGTCTGGCTAAGGATTCAAGAGGACGACAGGCAAAGGACGTGACAGGACAGTTCCCAGAACGAAATGAAGTAACAGGGAAAGCATTCAAATGATTCATTAGTAATCAAGGAAATGCAAATTCAGATGATGTGTTATACTCTTCGTTTTTCTACACCTTTAAGCGGCAAACTTTTTTTTTTTTAATAAATTTTTTAATTTATTTGTTTTTATTTTTGGCTGTGTTGGGTGTTCGTTGCTGCGTGCGGGCTTTTCTCTTTTTGTGGAGAGCGGGGTTTACTCTTCATTGCAGTGCGTGGGCTTCTCATTGCAGTGGCTTCTCTTATTGCGGAGCATGGGCTCTAGGCACGTGGGCTTCAGTAGTCGTGGCACGCAGGCTCGGTAATTGTGTCTCTCAGGCTCTAGAGTGCAAGCTCGGTAGTTGTGGCGCACGGGCTTAGTTGCTGTACGGCATGTGGGATCTTCCCTGAGCCTGTGTCCCCTGCATTGTCAGGCAGATTCTTAACCACTGTTCCACCAGGGAAGCCCCCAAACTTTTTTTTTTTTTTTTTTGCTGCGTTAGGTCTTTGTTGCTGCGCGCAGGCTTTCTCTAGTTGTGGTGAGCGGGGGCTACTCTTCCTTGCGGTGCTTAGGCTTTTCATTGCAGTGGCTTCTCTTGTTGCAGAGCATGGGCTCAAGGTGCGCGGCTTCAGTAGTTGCAGCATGCGGGCTCAGTAGTTGTGGCTCGAGGGCTCTAGAGCGCAGGCTCAGTAGTTGTGGCGCACAGGCCCAGTTGCTCCGCGGCATGTGGGATCTTCCCGTGTCCCCTGCATTGGCAGGCGGATTCTTAACCACTGCACCACCAGGAAGTCACAGCAAACTAAGAATTAGAATACTCAGTACTGGCTGCAGTGCGATGGGATCAGATCTCTCATGTAGCTGCGTAAATTAGGATATTCGTTCGTTCATTCATTCGTTTGATTAAGGAGATATTCACGGTTGTGTCATGCTCTGTGAGAGTTGCTGAGGAAATGTGCATGGCTGTATGCATACAATTATTTATCAAAACACCATGAATAATAATACCAACAACTGGAAACTACCTAAATGCCCAACGGTTTGAATTAAGTGAAACACTTGATGGTCTGTTAAGACTGAAGCAACATGGACAAAAGCAAAAAAGAAAAAATCTACATACATAGTATAACTTAGGAAAATTTGGCAAATACCTATATGAGTATTTTTAATGTGATTTTAGGTGGCTTTTTTTCTCCTCCCCAAATTTCCTGTGGTGTTGATATTTGCTAAAATAATGACGTTGTTTCTGACACCACCTGAGTTAGTAGTCTGTGTCCTCTGCGGTCCTGCCTCTGACTCTCAGGGTGAGAACTAGCTGCTTTGTCATCGTGACGGCCTCAGCCTTGTTTCCAGTGTCCAGTTTCTGGTCTCAGAGGGGCCTGAGCGATGTGGCACTTCTGGCCTTTCAGGGGCACGGAGGACATCGCCTCTCCCCACGGCATCCCTCTCGACCTTCTGGACCGAGTGATGATCATCCGGGCCACGCTGTACACCCCGCAGGAGATGAAGCAGGTGAGCGCCGCCCCCTTCTCCCCTCGTTCGCTCCCCGTGTCCCCGATGCCCAGCGAGAAGGCCCCCCACCTGAACGGCGTGTGAGCCAACTGGCACGTGGCCTGAATTGGCACAAAACCTCAGCTGCCTGTGGTCTTGGCTGTTCTCTCTTCTACTCCATCCCTTCCTGTAAACTTAGGAAAGGGACAGTGAGAAAATCGCCTTGGTGACAGCCATTAGGGAGGCCACCAGCTCTAGGAAAGAGGCAGCAGAACATCATGTAGTGAGAGGCTCTAGCCTGGGCGTTGGCCCACCAGGACGCACACAGGCACCTCTGGCAGGCGCAGAACCCAAGTGCTAGCGGAGGCTCTGCCCGGGCTGCTGCCGAGGCTGTGGAGATGGTAGCGAAACAGCATCACAAGTGTAGAGTCCGTGTGGAATGGAGGACACGAGCCTAAGCTCACAGGAAGAGGCGTGACGGTGCACAGGGGAGCGTTTAGCTCAGCGCCCCCCGCAGCGTGTGCTCAACCCTGCATGAACTGAGCCTGGCTGAGGCTTGGGAGCGGGGGCTGGCGGGATGCATGGGATTGGCCTCGTCGACCCCATGTGTGCCCCACAGTGCCTCGGCACCTTTGGAAGCCCCAGTCCCTTTTCTGATGCTTCCAGGCAGTCGTTTCCCCCCTTTGACGGCTGAGTCACTGAGTAGCGAGTCCAGGACGCAAAGCCAGACTGTGCCCTGCAGAGCCCAGCCATCTGCTCTGCCCACCCTTGCCCCAGACGGTCTTGCTGAGGCATAGGCCTCTCACTGTGGGGTCAGCATGTGCCCACAGCTGGGGCCGTGGAGTGGCCCAGGGCTGCACTGACATCTCGGTGAGCTCTGCCGGACCCTCTCCTCGCCAGAGCACAGGCAGTCTTTGTTAGACATTGTGCTGGGCCATTTGATCCCCCGTCACCTCGAGGTAGGGAGAACTGTTTTCACTGGCATTCTTAAAGAGGAGGACACTGAAACTTAGTCTGGTTAACCTGCCCAAGCTCATACAGCCGGTCAGTGGCTAGGCGGTGGCAGGACGTATAACTGCAATCCAGGCTGTCTGATCCTGAAGCCTGTGTTTTTGATCGCTTTGCCGCCAGCCTCCTCCCCGCTAGAGATGTCTCATCTGGGAGTGGAGTCCCTGTGGTAGTTGGTCAGCAAGCCTCTCCTTTTGGAGCTCAGAGGGCCGCTCCTGGACACTTGCCAGCAGCTCCCCTGCCTGCCTGCGGCCCGTCTGGCCTGGCCCTGCTGGCATGTCTTGTTGACCAGCACGAGGAGCGCTGGTGGTGTGTGGAGCCAGAGATCTCCCTGCATAAGCAGCACAGACAGGACACCCATGCGGTTCAGTTCACGGAAGCAGCTGGGTGCGTCAGTTAGGAGATGGCGTTCGTGGCTGGGGCCTTGTCACCAGGTGATGGTCTCTTGCTCCTGGATGAACGCTAGGTTGAAGCCAGGGCTTTCACTGCTGAGGAGCAGAAGCCAAAGCAGGGGAGAAACTGCCCCCTTCCCTACCCGGACTGTTGGACCGGAGCCCCAGCCTGTACCCCGCGGTGCTTTGCGGCCTCTGTTCACCAGGAGACGAGCTCCCTCGGCTCAAGGCTGTCGTGGGGACTGAGGGAGCCAGTGAAGGCAACT
>NW_020175040.1:2038027-2051576 GCF_003031525.2 Neophocaena asiaeorientalis asiaeorientalis
TGCGGCCGTCACGGCTGCTGTTCACAAACCCAGAGCATGCGGTCCTAGCTCCCTGGCACGTGCGCTGTGCCCCAGAGTCTGGAGGCTCGGCCAGGGGGTCTCTTCTCGGGCTTTCTCTGGGGTTAGCAGAGGATAGACCAGCTGCCAGACGAGCACGGCTTTGTTCGTGCTGTTCAGGGGACAACATCGGCATTTTTACTGGAGCCCGGGATGAGTTTTTTAAAAAGCAAAGTAAATGTAACTTGGGTACTCTGCCGTCAACGCCGACACCCTCATAAACTATCCCTGCAGGTTATTAAATGATTAAAGATCTAATTTATGAACTGTCCATTTCCGAGCAGCCTGAAACAGGAGCTCCTGGGATTGCTCTGACCTGCTCTAGAGAGAATGAGAGCAGAGCATCCCTGACAGCCCTCCAGTGTCACCGTGGCTCGCCGAAGGCCAGACGCTCCGGGCTGGTGCTCTCCCCCAGACCAGGTTCCAGGACCCAATGTTTGCATCTCCTAGAGTTTCCAAAGGCCCCCAGGGGACTCCTTGGTCATCCCAGCTGTGGGTGAGAAGCTCTTTCTATTTGGGAGCACAGAGCTGCCCCGCTCTGACCGTCATGGCCAGAGGGGAGTCCTGTGGCTGGAGCCTTCTGCTCTCTCCTTTCCCTGCCGTCCTTGTGCCCGTCCAGTAACGTCTCTGCTCAGCTGCATTTCACTTTGGACCCCAGACAGTGGACGCCTCACGGACGTACTAAGATTCTTTTGACAGAGGTCACACTTGGCAGCCCCCTGGCTGAACAGATGTGGCCAGTGCAGTGTTTGTGAAATGTTTAAATAAGTTGACAGCATTCAGCAGTCAGGACATTTCATACAAAAATCTGAGTTCCGAGTCTCTCTTGACGAAATGAGAGCCTTTCCTGCCAGCACCCGGGCCTCAGCCCTGGCGGCGCTGGTTGCAGCAGCGGGGCTGCCTTGCCTGGTACGTGCCGGCCCGTCCACCTCGGCCCCCCGTCCGCTCACTGCTGACATCTGCGGGACCTGGTTCCTACCGAGCCGGGCCTTTCTCATTGACAGCGGCTGCCACGCTGGGTCCCCTTAACCAGGGTCACTAGACGCTAACCTCCGTACCCCTGCAGCTCCTGCCCTCGGGGTCTCTGCCTGAGAGCCGAACGCCCGTTTGAAGTGTCCACCTCCTAAACTTCTGGTCCCTCTCCCCTTGTGAGGCTTTGGCTGGGGGCCCAGTCTTTCCCACTTCCACGCCTGTATCCCGGGTGTGTTTTTATGGCTTTAATTTAAACAGGGGCTTCTTGATAACTTGTTTACGAAGCTGACAGAGTGAAAAATTCCTGTATTATATGAGGCCCGAAGTCCTCGAGTTATCTCAGCTCCACAACACACAACATCATTATCCCGCTGCCCCTTATCACTCAGTGCTGGTGCGCCTGCAGGATCCTGGTGCCACTTGTGTTACCGTGTCCCCACGCCAGCCTGCTTCCCCTCCAACTTTACCAGGATCTGAAACTGCACAAGCGTCAGCCTCTTCTTTCTTGACAGATGAGATATCTCCCAGTGATGTTATGAGAGCTGGTAAATGTTTAAAAGTAACTTTTAAAATTTATTTAACCATCACATTTGTCAAGCAAATAAGAAGTGTCTCTTCTTGCCTGAGTGCTTAGAGGTGGCGGTGCCCCTGCTGGGGGGTTAGCTGCCGCTGAGGGAGCCGGGGCAGGCAGGGTGGGCGCAGGGACAGCGCCGCCCTGGTGCACACCTCGGGGTACCAGCTGCCTTCCAGTCGGCGTGGGGCTGTGCCCCCGACTTGTGCGAGGACAGCAGCGCCCGCGGGGTTGGCTCTGCCCCACCGGCCCCGCTTGGGGCGTCTGTGCTATTAGGAGATGGGACGGGAACACTTGAGGTCGGTCACTGTTGATCACAGTGTTTCTCCTCCAAAAGATCATTAAAATCCGAGCCCAGACAGAGGGAATCACCATCAGTGAGGAGGCGCTGAACCACCTGGGGGAGATCGGCACCAAGACCACTCTGAGGTGAGCTGGCCGTGCCCGGACCCCGCCGGCGCCTTCCCAGGGCGCGGGACCGTGCCTGCTCTTCCGGGGTGGTGGGTCTCATCCTGCGGCAGGTGCAGCACAGCTAAACAGTGGTGTTGAGAAAGCTGAGCGACAGGTTAAGTCCCCCCTGTCCTGTAGCAGACGGTCCTGCTGGTGGAGAGCGTGCTCTGCCTGGCGGCCCCCCGCGTGGAGGAGATGGACGGAACCGGAGACCGGGTGCAGGGCAGGCAGCCCCTCCGCTCCGGCCCTGTGCTGCAGCGTCTGCTGGGCGGGGAGGAGCACGGGCAGAGGTGGCTCTCCGGACTGCCCACCAGCGGCCGGAAGCCAGTTGCTTGGAGGGTGACCCTTCTCAGTGTCCTGACTGCTTATGAGTCATGACTTCACAGTGTTCGGCCTGGCCGTTTCCCTTTGAGTCAGTTCCTTGCTCCTAAGGTGGAAGCAGAATGCAGGCTGTTTTGTTTGGGTGGAGTGGTGCTTTCAGAAACTCCTGGACTTTTTGCCTTTGGTTGGGGCCTTTGCTTTCATGGGGCTGTGTGTTCATTTCTCCGCCATGGTCCCTGTCCCGATCTGGACCCTGGCCGTTGCCTGCTTGCTGCTGTAGACTTCCAGGTTTGTGGTCCCTTCCCAGCAGCGGTGGAGGGCCTCCTGCTGGAGGGGAGGACCTCTAGGCAGTGACAGGTTCGGGGAGCGGGGCTTATACGTCATGCCGGTGGCTTCTGGCCCCTCCCTGGTGAGACTGTGACTCCAGGTCTCTGAAAAGTGCAACTCTCCCCTTGTCTGCTGTGTCTGCAGCAGCTGGCCCAAGCTTCTGCAGCTCCCTCAGTGCACCTGCTGACTTGCGGGGGGGGCTCCCATCCGTGGCCCTGCTTCACACCTGCCTTGACCCCGGCCGCTCTAGGTACGCGGTGCAGCTGCTGACCCCGGCCAACCTGCTGGCCAAGATCAACGGGAAGGACGGCATTGAGAAGGAGCACGTCGAGGAGATCAGTGAGCTCTTCTACGATGCCAAGTCCTCAGCCAAAATCCTGGCTGACCAGCAGGACAAGTACATGAAGTGAGACGGCCGAGGTCTTCTGCGCGGAGACTCCGGGTAGGCCCGCTCCCGCTCTGGCCTGCGGGCAGGCGGCTTGCCCCCGGGCTGGGCTTTCCCCACTCGGGCTGGTGGCAGCGCTGTCAGTTGGTGTGGAAGAGTTTCTTTTTAAGTTATCGTGACTCATCCCGTGGTTGCTTTGAAGAAACCCTGCCTTATCTGGTGTGTTTTCTAATAAACCCTGATAGGTTATTTTGATGATACCTGTCTGACTTTTCTTTTAATTTTTTGAAAAGTAAACTTTGTGTTTTAGAGCAGCTGGAGATGTACAGAATTGCTGTGAAGATGGTGCAGGGGTCCCTTGCTGTCAACATCTTACAGCCACGTGGCATGTTTGTCATGTGCGATGAGCCCGCAGCACGTGTCCTTGTGCTCTGTGCATGCTTTCTCAGTGATCCGCTGTCCTCTCTGTCCCAGGATCCGTCCAGGGCCCGCGTCACATTCAGTCGTCATGTCTCTTGTGGTTTCCTGGCTGGGACGGTTGCTCAGACGTTCCTTGTCTTTGATGACCTTGACAGTTTTGAGGAGTGCTGGTCAGGTACTCTGTCCAATATCCCTCAGTGGGGCTTGTTTGATGTTTTTCTCATAATTAAACTGGGATTGAGGGTCACTGGGAGGAAGAGCACAGGGAAAGGGACATTTCCATCACGTCCTGTCAAAGGTGCGGCCGCCGGTAGGCTCATTCACGGCTGTTGTGTTGACCTTGATCACCCGGCTGAGGATGTGCTGTTGGGTTTCTCCATCTCCCTTTCCTCACTGTCCTTCTTGGAAGGCGTCTCTAAGCACAGCCCTCACAGAGGGGAGGGGAGCTTGCTTCACCTCCGGGAGGGCTGAGGTCACCTGTTCTCCCCATTTGCTCATTTCTTCAGTCATTTCTATCAGGATGGACTCACGGAAATTTATTATATATTTGGGTTATAACCCAATATGACTTTATTTTGTTGCTCAGATTGTTCCAGCTTTGACCGTTGGGATCCCTGTCAGTTGGCTCCTGTGTCCCTCTGCCGGGCCCCCCTCACTGTGACTGGGAGGGAGGGGCAGTGGAGCGCCTGGCAGACGCCACAGTGTGTGCTGTGTGCCAGGCCCGGTCCTTGTCTCCAGCGCAGTGCTGCTCATTTGAGGCAGGGCTCAGCCCAGCAGCAGTGCCACGTGGACAGGGTCTTCGTGCTGTTACTGTGTGTGGGAGAGGGGACCAAACAAAGATGGTCATCTTGATCTAATCACCACCTTAATGCAAGTCGGCCAGCACCGCTGTTCCCCATGTAGTGACAATCACCTGAGCGTGTGCAGGAGGCCGGGCAGGAGGGCTGAGGCCCGGGGATCCATCCAGCCCTTGGAGGGCCGCCAGGCCCTGAGAAGGCCCCAAGCGAATTCATGCTGCCTAAATGGGTCTTCTGTGGGCCCCGCCCCTGAGGGAGATCCCAGCGTGGGGGTCTTGGGGGTGTGTGTGAGGCAACCAGGCACAGGGAGGGGTGGTGGGACGCTTCCTGAGGCCAGGGCTGTGCACTCAGGCCTGACGTGGCTACCCATCTCCTCCAAGGCTGCACCTGTGTCTCTGGTCTCTGAACTTAAGCCACATTGGAACAAAGGAGGAGTGATACCTAAGATGCAGCGAGAGCCCGTTGTGTACTAGGGCCTGTGTGATGCTGTGCATTTCCTTCCGCATTCTCTCGGTAGCCCCACGGGATTGGTACTGGTTAAGTCACTTGCCCAGCGCTAGTAAGGATGAATCAGCTGGTTGGTGTCTGTGCTCCTAACGCCTGTGGCTAACCTGCCTTCCTCAGTGTGCCAAGTTGTTGGAGGGGCCTTCGAGCCCTGACCTCTGTGCCAGGCAGGTGAGGCAGGCAGGGCTGGTGTGAGGAAAGTCATACCCTAGAGGACAGAACCAGGCTCTGCCCTGGCTGGACCTCCTCCTCCAGCCCAGCTTGGGCGGAGATCTTCCCAGCTGCACAGGGCCCGTGCCGTCCAGAGCAGTCCTGGGGGGGACGGCCATGTGTGGTCATGGCCCCCTGTCCTGCTCCTCAGGTCTCCTGGCCTTGGTGGTGCCCAGAGAGATGGCCTCCTCGTTCGTCTGTGCTCCACAGTGAGGGAGATGGTTCTGGACAGGTAGGAAGGTTGGGTTATTTTAATCCCTCCTAGTTTATCTAGCAAAGCCTGTGATTATTACATTAATCTTCCAGGCGAAGTTTTTACGACCGATCCCTCGCCGACTATGAGAAGTTTCTCCATCCATTACCAAGGCGGAAACAGACCCTGGTGGGGAGGAAAATATTTGTTATATCTTATCAGGCTGACACACAAGCTAGCGACAATTACAGCAGCCCCATTTTTTGCACTATTTCAGCTCTGTCGTGAAGAATTGTAATATTAACGTGAGGCGGGGTGGCGGCTGGTTGTAGGAAGTGGCTGTTTTTCCGAGCTCTGGGCCTGGGCTCTCCTGGGTGCCTCCCAGCAAGCCAGTTGGGTGGCTGAGGAGGAGTGTTTGCGTGAACCCCAGCTCCCTGTTCCTGTGCTAATGGCCAGGAATGCGAGCGGGCCGGAGGGGCTCCTGAAAGATGGGTCCCTGGCCCTCGCTGGGGAGCCACCTTGCCTCTCCTTCATTTATTCAGCCCCGGTGTCTTTTCACCACCACACCTCTTAGGTTACACCCCCTAGATTGGTTCTTAGAATATTTTGGTTTTTAGGATTAAACAGATGATGGTGACTTACTGGTTATTTTTCTAATAAAATGGAGCTGCACGGTGGTGGGGGGCACTCCCTGTTGGCCTCCATGTCTCAGACCCCAGCGGGCCTCTGCCAGGAAAGCAGCAGATGCTGGGCACCCAACCCCGCATCTGGACCAGCCTGAGCAGCCCCTGCCCTGGAGGGATTCCAGGCAGAGGCGGCAGGTGGGAGAGGGGAGGAAAGGGGTCCAGGGGGCATGGCAGGCAGGGGCGCGGTTTGGATTGTTTGGCCCTTGATTCCTCTGGTCCTAGAGCTTTGGTTTCCTCCTCTGTAAGATGGGGGCGGTCATATCGCATAGATCTGTGTGCGGACTTGGTGGGGTGACATGTGGCTGCATCAGGCACTCGAGATACTATGATTCAGAGAAGAGTTCCCGATCCCTGTCTCTCTTGGAAGAAGCGAAGGTCACACTTTATCCAACAGGAGCCAGAAGCCGTTAGGCTCTGCTCTTCCCGATCCCAGAAAGCAGGCCCTGGCAAGGCGTGGAGGTCCCCTGTGGCTGGACGCTTCTGTTAAGCCCAGCAGGATAAGCCCCAGCTCAGGGCCCACAGGCTCTGGAGCAGAGGGGAGAGAACGGGCAGAGGCGTGGGCTTTTGCCTCCGCGTCCCCCACGTCCACCAGTGATGTGCTGGGCCTCCCTGGGCCCCTGGCCCCCCCATCCCCAGTGAGGCCCAGGCAAGGCTGGGCAACCAGAGGGGAGGAGTGACTGCCTGCGTTGTCCCAGCCCAGCCCTCACTTTGGTGTCTGGGAACAGGTCCAGTGAGAGGTAGAACGGGGTCCACCCATCCAGTCGTCGTCTTGCCTCCTCCATTTATTGGGGATAACAGGCCCCAGGGACAGGGTGCAGGGTGCCGGGGCGCGGGGAGGGCGGCCACGGGGCTGGCTGTCGCCGGCTGGTCCTGTCGCCCTGGCCGTCACTCGCGGCAGGCGCAGTGATTAATGGCCGGGCCGCTGCCCGGGCCGTCGTCAGCGCGCGTCTGCGGCGATGGATTCGCTGTCAGGCTCCCGGCCCGCGCTGACCCCGGCCCGGCCGGCGCGATCAATGGGCGGCGCGCACTGCGGCTGGGCCGACGCGATAAGATGCGCCGATGGGCGCCCGCCGGGCTGCCCGCTCGACACAGCCGTCGCCTAGTGATTAATGGGGATGCTGCGGTGCGGGGGGCGCGCGCACGCGCGCGCGGGACCGCCGGTCCCAGGACACGCATGCGCGGCCCCGCACGAGGGTTGGGCAGGGGGACAGCTGTGAGACCTCCACCCGCGGGCCGCCAGCCTCGCCCACGAGGGGCGTGGGCAAGCCTGGCCAGGCCAGGGCCGGCAGGGAGGGAGTGTGTGACCGAACGCGCACGTGGGAAGAGAGCAGTCAGGGAAAGCTTACTGAGCTGGGCTTTTAATTAAAAATATATAAATAAATAAATAATAAATAAATATATGAACATGGATCAAAATGTAAAAAGTGCAAAGCGGTGTAGGTGAAGAATCTCCTTCGCCCCCTGCCGTTAGCCACCCTATGCTTCCCAGCATTTATTAGAAATTTCAAAGATCAGGAAAGTTGCAGGGCTCTGGAGCAGAGAGGAGAGAATGGGCAGAGGCCCGGGCTTTACTACGTATCCACGACTTAGCAATACGCTGAGTGAAACAAATCAGACACAGAAAGCCAGATACCTGTGATCCCACTTATATGTGGACTCTAAAAAGCAAGACAAAACAAACCAAGCTCGCAGATACAGGGACAGGTCGGTAGTTGCCAGAGGCGGGAGGGAGGGGCTGGGTGAAATGGGTGAATGGGTCAAATGGGTGAAGGTACAAACTTGCAGTTATAAAATAAGTAAGTCCTGGGGATGTAATGTAGAGCATGGTGATGGTAGTGAATAACACTGGTATTGCATATTTGAAAGTTGCTGAGAGAGGCCTTAAAAAGTTTTCATCACAAGGGGAAACAAATGTGTAAGTAACTGTGCGTGGTGCTGGATGTTAGTTGACTTACTGTGGTGATCATTTTGCAGTATGTACAAATGTTGAATCATGTTGTACACCTGAAACTAATATAATGTATGTCAGTTATATCTCAATTTTAAAAAGGAAAAAGAAGTTGCAGGAACCTGTGAATACCCGTATCCCTGTCACCTGGGTGCTCTCCAGCTTCCCTCCATCCTTCAGTCCATTTTTATCCTGTCTTAAGCATTTCCCAGTCAGTTGCAGACACCAGGCCGATCATGCATAATGTACTTTTAGTACTTCAGCATATGTACAGTTACCGAGAGTTGGATATTTGTTTGTTTGTTTTTTAAAAGGTTAAATGTGTACACAGTGAACTGCACTAACCAAGTGGACAATTCCATGAGTTTTGACAAATGAAACCCAGGTCGTGTCAAGCATGTTCCTGTCACCCCAGAAAACTTCCCTTAGGCCTCCGCCCAGTCCATCTCCAACACACTAACCAGAGGCATCACTGTTCTGGTTTTTCCCACCACAGATCAGCTTTGCCTGCTCTGCCACATCATAGAAATGGGATCGTAGCGCGTGGACACCTCTTTTGTGATTGGTTTCTTTCAACCGCCTTTGAATTGTGAGATCCCAGCCCTCGTGTCAGCAGTCGTTGTGACGTCGGAGTGTGATGCTGTGTGGGGTAGTGCTGTTTGTTCGTCTTTTTGTACGAGTCTCTGGGTGGCATCCCATCTTATTTCTCTGGGGTAAATACCCAGGAGTGGAATAGCTGAGCATAGGATATGTAGATGTTGAGTTTCATGAGAACGTGCTAGGCCTTTTCATGACGTACAGTCCATTTTTTATCCCTCCCCTGACTCTGCCTTTAAACACAAATAGTAGCGTACATTGTTCTGCTTCTTGTCTTTTTTTTTCCCCTCAACAGCACATCCTGGAGTTTCTTCTAACTCAGGATGTAAAGGATATTCTCCTAGTTCCTTTCCACAGAAAGGAGATGCTGTAATTTATTCTCTCCCCTTCTTACGGGCTTTTAGATGTTTCTCTCCTTATTGAGCTGAGCTTTGCAGGATGAACAGGAGTTTGGCAGGCAGACAGACAGAGGGAAACTGCGGCAAGTCCCAGAGGCTTGGTGGGCACCACAGAACTCCAACTGTTAGGATGTGGCTTTCTGAGGGCGGACGCAGCTCTCGCCCTGTGTACCCCGGGACCTGCTGTGTGCCGGGTGAAAGGAATGGGTGACATGGACGTGTGCTGGCCACAGGCTCGGGGCGGGGTGATGGCACGCCCCAGAGGGTTTGGGGCAGGGGAGTGAGGGGGGGTACTGCCCAAGGGACAGTCCGTCTGGGGCTCTCTGGAACCAGGCACTGGTGCGTGTTGCAGTGTGCGCCGAGGCTTCTGCTGACCCTTGGACGTTGTCACACGCCCACCTCCTGGCTCTCGTGTCAGGAAGCCAGCCTCTAACCTGGGCCATGGGCTGACCCCTTGGGTGGAGATGGGCAGCTCACCTGTTTCCCCTGCATGTGAGCTTGCTGAAGACTCAGCCTGGTGGGGCCTCGGCCCAGGAAGGGCCTTCAGCAGGCAGGGGTGGGGTCAGCAGGTGGGGCCGGCTGACTGGGGTGGGGCGCGTTTCCCCGGGCCCCTCAGTCCTCACGCCGACGAGGCCCCTGGCAGAGGTGCCTGCAGGAGGGGCTGTGTGACCGTTGGCCGCAGTCTAGTTCCCGGGGCCTGGTTCTTCTCGGAAGCCGTGGGAGGATGAGCTCTCCTGTGGGCGGTGGCTGGTGCACGACCCGCCCCACAGGGGAGGAGAGCTGCCCCACGGCTCCCAGCACAGAGGCCACAGGCGGGCAGTGAGGGCCGAGGGGCCGCCCACGTCACCGCCACGCACGCGGCTGTTCGCAGGGGCTCTGTTCCCGGCCACGGGCACAGCCAGCCTGCCGGGCAGTGAGGGGATGCATGCTTCTTGCGGGCAGGAGCTTTTCTGACTTGCGTTTCTGGAGGTCCGAACAGGGCCGCCTGCC
Source organism: Neophocaena asiaeorientalis asiaeorientalis (assembly GCF_003031525.2). Taxonomy (NCBI): domain Eukaryota; kingdom Metazoa; phylum Chordata; class Mammalia; order Artiodactyla; family Phocoenidae; genus Neophocaena; species Neophocaena asiaeorientalis. The sequence goes on from NW_020175040.1 coordinate 2,047,854, forward strand.
TGCCTGCCTGCCTGCGAGTTTCAGTGCCTGCTTGCCTGGCTCCTGTGGCCGCGCGGCTTGCACAGGCCAGGCCCCAGGTCCTATCCCTCCAGGGCTCCCAGAGGACCTCCTGCCCTGGCTGCACAGCACCTCAGAGATCAGATTTCCAAGATGAGGTCTAAGGCTCTACGTGGAAACTCTGAGGCTGAGCCGGCTCAGGAGGAAGGCCGGCCACGTGTCCTCGGGCGCCACGGAGGAGAGGGTGGTGGTGGAGGGCTCGGGGTGAGGCCTCGTCCGGACGGGCGCGTTGGCTTAACAACGTGGGTGAGCGGGAGGTTTTCTCTCACTTCACCCTGGAAACACCTGCCATTCCGCTCAGTGGAAACAATCGGGAGCCTTTCTGCACAGCACATCCAAGGGAGCAGCCACTGCGCACGCTTGTGCCGTCCACAAGATGCCGGGGGACCCAGGGCAGGGCGGAGACCCTCCCAGGCCTACAGGTTCGGTGCGTAAGGTCGCTCGTCTCAGCCAAGGGCAGCAATGCCTCCTAGCCTGGACTTGGAGGGCTGGAGGGCGCTGCGCTCACAGGACAGACGTCGCCCCACCGTCTATTCTGGCGGGGGCTGGAACGGCTCACGCGCGCGCTCAGCACCAAACACCCGAGTGTGCAGCTGGCACCATCACCAGGACGAGGAAGCTTTCCAGGCACGTGCCTTTCTGAGGCGGGACTTGCATCAAGGGGGGCACCTGGGAACCCTGCACACCCCTGAAGGCACCCAAGGCCCCACCCTCCTCACTGGCCTCGGTAACACAGGAGAACTGAAAACCAAGAGAACACCACCAGGTGGCTTGTAAAAAGTTGGCTTTATTTGTCTCTTAGTCACCTTATCTCAGTTATGCCATTTTGGCGTCCACAGTGACAGTCCCCTGAAAGCTGGGGTCAGCCCCACCCCACCCCGTGACCAGTGACCGCAGGGCAGGAGCCCGAGCCACGCAGTGGTCAGAGGCTACAGCAGGGCTGCAGGGGCGTCAGGTCTCCGCTCGGGACTGGGTCGGACAAGGCCACGCGTGGTACGGTGGGTGCCCTGGCCTGGGGTCGACGGGCTGTGGGCCCATCTGGGCTCTGCCGCCAACTCGCCAGGTGGTGCTCGGCAAGTCTCTTCTTGTCCCTTGGTTGGCCTGTCTCCCGGGCAGCACAGCCAATGAGGTCTCAGAGCCCCTGTGGACTCAGGTGGGTGCCAAGCTGGCCACCTCAACTGGCTCTGTGCTTTGAAGGCCGCTGTGCACCGCTGCTGGTGGGGTCTGCTTTCTCCGCGGGGCAGGGAGAAGCCCTCAGGCTGCGGAGCTCACCTCTGCTGTCTCTGCAGCCAAGCGCTGCTGGTCCCCGAGAGGGGCCTCCCTAAAGGCCTTAGAGAAGGTTCTAATTCCTAAGGTCTAGGTCACCTGTTATTGCAAACAGTTTATCTTAGACATAATTGTGAGTCTTTTCATATCAAACATGGGTGAAACTTGGCAAAAAAAAAAAAGCTCTCTGACCCTGATTTCACCATAGATCTAGGGCCTGGGCCCTCGTCTCTGCTGGGCAGTTTTGGTGAAAGCAGAGATCAGAGCCATCTTGTCATTTACTTCGCTTGCGTTTGGTCCTAAGCACAGTAAAAAATGTTCTAAAAAAATACCAGTGGAAAGTCTTCAGCCTAGAAGGTAGCGTCTAAGGCCAGCCACAGCGGAAGGTACACACCATGGAGAGCAAGTTCAGTGACAGCGGGAGGAGCTGGACAGCCAGCACCTCAGGGTCCTCCGCACGATGTCCACTAGCTCGGCCAGGCTCGACTATGCAAAGCTGTGGCATCGTGGCCCGGCTCCACCACTGAGAGAGGGACGGCACAGCCAGGTCAGCCAACAGGCACAGGCAGAAAGATGCACAGATGGGCCAGGGATCTTCTGGAAAATTCGTCCCTTTCTTTTGGAAGAAGCTCTGTCCTAAAAAACAACTTTTAAAAGGGAAAACAATTGTGTCTTCCAGAGAAACCGTTTTAAGCCAGATGTTCCCGCCTGACTGTGAAGGGGACATGCCAGGGAGCGGCCCACACGCACCGGAAAACACACGACCTGCTCCCGGGTGCTCGCCCTCCTGCCACCCGAGACGGAGACATTTCAACAATGTTTGTGCTTCTAACCAACAAGACATTCCCTTCGGGGGGGAGCAGCTGAGACCACTGCAGTCGCCGACAGCACTGAGAGGTGCAAAGGTTAACACAAAAGTGACGTGGACACCGGGGACAGTCACTTCTGGCGGTCAGCTGGGTAAGACCTCGCTTCTACAGTTCTGTTGCCAATGCCAGAATGAAAAGCAAAATTGCAAATTGAAAAATTTCTAGCACTTTAGAAAGTGGAATGAAAGAATGGGAAATTCAAACAGGTTATTAAACCAAAGTCCTCAGGCCACAGCAGCACCCCCGAGACAGCGCCCACAGCGTGGCTTCCTTGTTCCCTTCTTGGCCATCGTGGAGCACGCCGCCTCTGCCTGGTCCAGGGGCCACGGCTCAGAACAGAAGGGCCCCCATGCTGCCGACCTCACTCTGCTCCTTGACGAAGATTTCAAAGTACTGGTAGATGATGGTAACCGCAAGCAGGATCCCGGTTCCAGACCCAATGGCACCCAGGAAGTCCGCCAGCACGGAGAGGGCCCCGATGCAAAGCCCACCGAAGGCCGCAGCCGTGGGGATGTACCTGGGGAGGGAGACGAGTCAGCCACATGCCGCCAGCAGATCCCTCCAGCCTGGCCTCCCTCCCCCAGGCTACAGGAAGGGCCGGGCAGTTGACCTGCTTACCCCTGAGTTAGGAACCGGACTCCTTTAGGGGTCACTCCATGGCCCCCAAAAAGTCTCGTCTACTCACACCTTAATGGTCTAGACTAAGGCTTGCTGTCCAGTAAGTGGCCACACGAGTCACATGTGGCTAGTGAAATGGGACCAGTCCAAAGCAGGTGTTGAAAACATCACACGAGATTTTGAAGACAGGAACATAAAATATCTCATCGTGACTTTTCTTATGTCAATTTGAAATGAGAGTCTGGATATATTGGGTTAAATACAATGTATTCTTAGAATGAATTTCACCTGCTGCTTCTTGCGTTCTTTTTTATTAAGAGATAATGGACATAAAACATTCTGTTCGTTTTAGGTGTATCTTTTTACTTTTTTAACGTGGCTACCAGAATGCTTAAAATTTCACATGCGTCTTGCATTATATTTCTACTCAACAGCACTATAAATTCTCTCAACTTCAGAGAATTCTTAAGGGAATGAACAAAATTGCCCAGCATCTCTGATAGGGATCAGAAAATGATCTGGCATTTGCCATACTGACTTGCGGTTGAGGCGAGCGAGCTATGGTCTCCAGGACAGACCTGGTCCTGATTACAAAACCTGATCCTATAAACAGACTTCTACAGGAAACCATTCACGTTCATCCAGCAACGGTGGAAGAAATGAGTTGAAATAAGTTGGCTTAAAAGTCTAAGACACTCACTACGGCCAACCCGGCTGCCCAAGAGGCAGCCCCACTGTGAGGGGAGAGGCCTGCAGACTGCGGTGCTCTCCTCACCCCCACCTTTCCCCCAGCGGGTCACCAAGTGCCGGCGGCCTCTCCTGTGTCCCCAGGTTACTGCCCCACCTGGCCCCCAGCACCTCTGCCCAGACTCGCGATGTCCGCCCCGCCCCCCCCGCCCCGACCTGTGGGTCT
>NW_020175040.1:2051598-2073760 GCF_003031525.2 Neophocaena asiaeorientalis asiaeorientalis
ACCGGTGGGTCTCAGCCTCCAGCACTGACCTTCCGAATGCTGAGCCCTCCCTGCGCTCTCTGCCAGCCTCCCTAGGCTCACCCGAACTCGGACACCCCTGCAGAAGCCTGACGCTGCCCGCCTCCTCCTGGAGGGCCCCCGCAGGACCTGCCTGCAGGACGCTGCCCGCAGGAGGACGGCGAGGTCCCATGCAGTCAGCCGCCTCCACAGCTGCCCCGCGGGCGGCCACCTGGACACACGCTCTGTCTCCCCCGGTGTGGCTGCCTCTGAGGAGAGGTGCCGTGTGCGCTGATTTGCTCTGTCCAGCATTGATGAGCCTTAGCAAGCTCATCGATACTGGAAGGCCCGGGGAAACGTGTCAGCGGCCAGCACTCACCGGTTGAGTTCGTGGACCATGGACGTCTCTCGGTGGCCCCTCATCACCATCTGCTGCTCCTTCAGCTGCTTTGCAACCTGCGTGATGCCCATCAAGGACAACGTTCAAGTTCAGACGTGGAGTCGAGGGCCAGGTAGACAGTTCACGGTGGTACCAGCCACAGACTCCCCTCCCCAGCACCCTAACGACAGTGGTGAAGGTAGCTTTAAAACTGCCACAAAGACGTCAGATGAGAAAGTCTAGTTTTAGTTTGGCTGCAGCTTCGCAGGCGAGCATGGATTCATTTACCCTGGGCTCCGTCCACGGCCACGAACGCTCTGGAACCAGCCCTAACGAGGACAAAGCGCTGCGTGCATTCACAGGCCACCATCCCAGGAGGGGGGACAGGCCGAAAGCCCTGATGCCACTTGCACGAGGAAAACGCCGGTCCCCAGCCGGCCCCCCCCCCAGAAGCTGTCGCTCACACTCACGTCTTTGGCAGAGGAGCCCGAGACTTCAATCCACGTCTTGGAGAAGAAGGCGCAGGAGCCCAGCATGAACACTATGTACACGACGGCATGGACGGGGTCTTCCAAGACGGAGCCGAAAGACTCGGGAGGAGACAGGTAATAGCAAAGGCCGCCAACGGGATAGGCACGTGCTGGGCCGCCAGAAGAAGTGTCCTGGGAGGATTCGCGAGAGCCTGTGAGTGCCGTTCCCCACCTCAGCAGCAGGGCAAAGGCACTTCTCAGCAGGTGGGAAAGAACAGCTTTGCCCAGGTGCCCACAGTGCAGGCTTCTTACCGCAAAGAAACCTTCACGTGAGCTTGTAATAGGCACAATTCGAAAGCATCTCTGGGCGAAACATCTGGCTTCTGAAGCCGCTGTACTTACCGACCAGGTGCCCAGCAGGCTGACCAGCAGGTTGCCACTGAAGCGGGCGGACAGCATCTGGGAGATGACGTAGAGGTTGGATACGAGGGCGGACTGCAGGATGATGGGGATGTTGGACGTGTAGAAGAGCTTGATGGGGTAGGTGTTGTACTGGCCTCGGTAGCGGGCCGACTTGATGGGCAGGTCCACACGGAAGCCCTGAGAAGCCAACAGAGCCAAACGCCCTCACCGCCTCACTCCAGCCACGTGCCAGGCGTGCCCCCAGGGAGCTGCCCCGAGCGGCGGTGCCCAGGGCCCCACACCCCCTCCCCAGCCAGCACTGCACTTGGGGGCACACCGACAGAAGGGTCCCGAGAGGCTGGCTTAAAATGCCCCTGAGCACAGCACACTGTTTCTGTCAAAAACAAACAAAGCCCACCACGTGACAGCCACATCTACGGGGAATACGCCGGAAGTTCCGACGGGCGCTCCAGCGCCCTCCCCGTGCCCCGACCCCGTGCCCCGACCGAGGCCAGACAGGGCCTCCACACCCTCGCCTCACAGCCAGCACGGCCACCTTCAGGGTGTTCTTTGTCATCACAGAAAACCTAGGCTCTTCTACTTTCCCATGAACATAACCGCTCCCTCTGAAACCCCTGGAGAAGAGAAACGGTTTCCCTTATGTACTTTTTACAGTCCCCCAGTGCCTAGAACAGAGTTCAGAATAGAAGATTTAAAATAAAAACTTAACGATCCGACCCCAAGCCCGGGAAGAGTTAGCCTGTCATTCACCAGGCATCGGACTAACAGTCTTGGCTGAAGGAACAGATGTGTTCGGGCCTCAGCACGTGGTGGTATAAATAGCTCTTCACAAGCATTAAACTGCCTTCTCAACTGCTTTCCCTCCTTTTCTTTTCAATAAATGTCAGGATACAAAGCGGCTGATCAGAGAACACAAAGACCAATCCGACTACAGAAAAGCAACGGGCAGTTCAGGGCTCTCATTCAGAAGCAAGTTACACAGACTCTCAACGTGAAAGGTAAGAGGTCTCAGGAGGATGAGGGCACTGCCTAGAAGCACCTACAAACTTTGAGCAAGACAGCAGTGAGGTCTTAGGCTTTGATTACTTTTCACTTCTCTTGAGCTGTAAGACCTTGAAAAAAAATCTTCTCTATTTGCTGACAGTCCCAACCCAAAGGAACATGGTTTCAGAAACGTTATATCTGCCTCAACTGTGTTAGTTCAGCCAAGTGCCCGTGATGCCATGGAACCTGCTCCTTCAAATGCCGTTTCATCATTTCAGTGCGATACGACGGATCACACTACCGCTGGGGTGTGGACGTGGGACACGCACACCAAGGCCTTCTGAACCTTAAATGCAGACGTCAGAACTCCCCAGGGTTGGATCTGAACGCACCTGGAAGTAGATGACCACAGCAAAGACAAAGATGGTGGCGATCAGATTCATGAGGTTGGGGAGATTCTGGCGGTAGAACGCCTCGCGAAGGGCTCGGACCTTGTCTGTGCGTGTGGCCAGCAGGTGGAACAGTGCAATGATGGCGCCCTCAAACTCCATTCCTGTTACAGGAGAAGGTAAAGGAACAAGCAACTCAGTTTAGCTCTAAGCTTCTTAGTGGCCAAAACCGAGAGGAGATGGTATTAGTTCTGTGACTCACAGTGCCTGCTCCTATAACCACAGGGGCACAGTGAGGGCTCTCAGCCCCCGTTTGTTTCTTCTGTAGAGATTTCAACCTGCGGAAATAGGCTATTCTGCCTCTTTGAATTAACCGATCTTATTTTTTTGGCTTGTGAGTCAACGGCCACCAGACGTGTGGAAAAATCAACTGCGAAGTCCTAACAGCAGGGTCTGCTCACCTCCAGCCGAAGGGGTCCTGCCTGGAGGGGCTCAGAGCTGCCTAACCCACGCCCCTGGGGACTCCTGGGCGGCACAGCCCCCCAGCTCTGGGGTGTTGGCTGCCCGGACAAGGCGGGCTCGGGCTCTCTGCTCCTCACATCGACGGCCAAGCAGAAAGGACAACACGTGCGCCTACCACACAGCCGATCTCTAGTGGAGTTCACGCCCTACCACAAGAGGGTGCCCAGGGATGCAGGCCAGCAACAGAGCCAGGAAAACACGGCCAGGAAGCAGAGCGAGCTCGACAGAGGCCCAAGGAAAAGAGCAAGAACGGCCTTCTTTGGTCTGGGGACCTATTTTTAGTCTCACTAACGAGATTATGTGGTCTCTGCAGGTCAGGGACTCTGTTTCCAGCATTCACTTCAAAGAAAAGTCAAATGTGCGTGAGTATTTATTTCTCACGGGACTCTTTTGAGTGAATAACATATTTAGTGATGAAAAAAGCTGATTTTCCTTTCCTAATAAGTCATACGTCCCTAAATGTTTAGAACTTTTCATTAAGAACATCGTCCGTAACAAGATTTCCTTGGCACTCTTTGTGGGCATTAAGATAGAATACTCACATTCGCCAAGCATCTACTGTGAGCCAGGCATCACACAATTTCATGTTATTTCTCATTGAATCCTGGCAACCAAGGGCACAGCCAGCATCTGAACCCGGCTCATGAGCACCAAAGTTCCTGCCTCTTTTACAAAGTTGCCCTTTGCATGACCAAGTGTTTTGGTTCAGTGATTTCATTTTTAGAAACTTATTCACTGAGAGCAACTGTCAAAACATGTAAAGATGAACATATGAGGATGTTCACCATCTCACTGCTGTAATAACAGCAAAGGCTGGAAACAACCTAGACGTCCACCAGAGGAAGGCGTGTTGAAAGAACCTGCTTCATCTTAGCAGTGAAATCCACGCTGAGCTCAGAAAAGTGAGGCAGGATAACGTCCTCTGGCAGGGCGAACGTCTACGACATACTCTTACGGTGGAAAATGCAAGTTCCATATCATCATGAGCATAAACCTGTGTTTTAAAACACTTCACAGATGCACGGGGAAAAGTCAGAAGAGATGTACCGATGCGACCCTGTCCCCAGGGTCTCACCTCGGCCGGTGTTGACAGTGGTGGGGCTGAACGCCTTCCACACGATGGTCTCGCAGATGTTTGTGGCAATGAAGAGGGAGATCCCAGAGCCCAGGCCGTACCCCTTTTGCAGAAGTTCATCCAAAAGCAGGACAATTAGGCCAGCAACAAAGAGCTGTGAATGTTAAAAAACAGAGGTAAGGAAACGCAGAGACGCACTGCTGCTCCCCACGGCGTGGTGCTGTCCCTCCTCAGGAACTGGCTTCTCTGCCGAGGGCCCTGAAGGCTGAGGGGACACTGGCTGGTGGAGGCTCCTCTGTGAATTCAGAAGGGCAAACACAGGGCTCGGGCTTCTTCTCAGGAAGAGTTCCTGTTACGCTCGATTCAGATCTGTTGTTTGGCAAGTGTGGGTGTGAGGGCGCCTCAGAAGGGGGTGCCGGCCTAACCTTACCTGTATGGTGATCAACAGGCAGATCCCAGCACCCATTTCAGAAGGGTCTCCGTACATCCCTGTCATCACATACACGATGGACTGGCCGATGGTAATGATCATGCCAAACACTAGAAATGAGAAGAAAACTGTTCTCAGGCTGGGCCACCACACGGTCGTAGCGGAAACACTTCCCAGGCACCAGCTCCGTGCCAGGCACTGGGAGAACAAAGGTGAAGACGACTGACCCTGCCTCCAAGGGGCTCGTCCAGGAAACAACCACCGCACGGTCAGAGTGACAATAATACACAATAACTGAAACGTCTGCAACAAAAGCGCGTGAGCTCTTTAATTCCACCTCCTCCTAAATTCACTTCCCTTCGGTGATGGGAGGAGGGAAAAAGTTGAAGCATGACAGACCTGCTTCTTATGACAGCTGTTGAAGACAACACTCAGAGGCACCCCAACCTGCAGCCCCCATGCTCAGGTCATCAGGTAGCTCGGGTTCCGGGAGAACCACTTGCCCAGGCCACCCGACAGGCTTGTGCTTCAGGTCTGAGTCCAGGGCACAGAACACTAACTGGGATAAAGTAATCCCTTCCCAGCTTTGTTTAACGTGTTAATCAAGGAAAGAACTCACAGTGCCACCAAATCACTGAGCCCACTTCTCCTGCCACAAAGCTCTCCTAAGGGAGGTTCTCTTCTTAGTAGATGGTCTTGTATCCTGTATCATTCACTACACTTCATTGTGATGCACAACGGAATCGACTCATTTTTACCGAGTCCGCGATGCTAGATGGATCTCTTAGTATGGGACTGGGCTTCAATTTCGGCTTTTCTGCTCAGTTTGCCAAAAAAATAAAATTTTACTCCAAAGTGCCTGTCAAATATAGTCCCTATTTGACTTCTTAAGAAGTGTTCAATAAGACTGAATTCTTAAGGCAGAAAAAACAGCAGAGAAAAGCTAAAAAAATTGTCCAAGACCAAAGAGGAAACAGCTGATTTTTACTTCTGACAAATAACACACATATATATATTTAAAAATCCTGATTTGTGTCTGAAACTGACAAGTTTAAATTAGATTACTCTTTCTTACTCAACTCTTTAACCTACTAACTTAAGATGTGTAAAACATGCTGGTATGGAAGAAGATATGACTGGGTAGGAAACTGCAAATATCACTTCCTAAGTAATATATGTCAGTTCACAGTCAGGCTGAACTTGGTGAATTCTGATGACTGGTCATTGTTACCAGTGCCGCTTATTATTTACTACGGTGCAAGTATCATTATTATCCCCATTTTTATAGATGAAGAAACTGGGACATAAGAACTGTCATCTAACTTTGCCCCAAAGTCACAGAGCTGGTAATTGGCAGAGCTAAGTTGAGAGGACCATCCTTCCCCTAAGGTGAATCCTTTTAAACTCCCAGAAAAAAGAAATACAACCCTTGCCAGGTAACTAGTACATGCCAGGCATTCAATGATGTTTTACACACATTATTCAAATGAATTCTTCCAACAGCTCTGAAGGAGACATCATCTCCTTCTAAGTGCTAAGGAAACTGTGGTGGCGGAAGGCGACCTCCCTGGACCACACAGCCTTGGGGCACGACACCCGTCCCCTGCCTTGTCCAGCGGCCCCCAATGCTCTCTGGCTAACATAGGCCACGGAGCCAGGCCAGGCAGTGCTGGTGGGCCACGGAGGTTACAACAACCCCCTCTCCCGAAAACCGAAAGGACTTCTGATGCCCCAAACTTTGCAGCAAATTCAAATTCTCAACTACAGACATCTGAATATCACTCAAAATCTCACTTACACTTTTGGGCTCCGTTGAAGAGGGCTCGGTCTTTTGGGGTATCACCAACTTCAATTATTTTGGCGCCAGCCAAGAGCTGCATGATGAGGCCAGAGGTGACAATGGGAGAGATACCCAGCTCCATCAATGTGCCTTAAGGAAAGGGGGAGGCAAAGTATAACCGAAGTTAGCATGGAGAAGCAAGACATTATTAAGAAAATGAATGAGCGAAACTGGATCGTGTGCCCCTGATACAAACCCAGTGTGTTTCAGTTTGCCAGCAGTATTTAATCCAGAGAATAACCCCCCAGTATCAGCAATCAGAGGGTAATTCAATTCATTCTGTTCAGTCTGCCCGGTAACATCTTATTCTGTTTAGGGAATCACATGGCATTTAAACTGATCGCTGCATTTAAATTCGCCGTAAACAGATTCATGCTGGTTGTACAGAGATAAGAAAGGTTCGTCTCTTCATCAGTTAATGAAAAAGGATAACACTCAAATAATTTCCAGAGTCTGGAAAGGAGGCCAGTACAATTCTATCTAGTTGTGAATAAACCTCTATTTCCATTATGCTAAAATGGCCTATACTTCCAACTGATTTGGAACTTAATTTGAAACGTATTTTAAAAATGAGTTAATCAAAAGCAGTTATCAGCATAAGCATTCAAAATCCCGCCTCACCCCAAGTAGGTAACTGGTTGGAATATACAATACACCGTTATATATTTATTTCTTTGGACATGTATATGTAACCTGTAGATACGGAAAAGACGCAGCTGAGAAACAAATTACATATTCTAAAGAACGTTATCAAAACAGGAGACAGATAGGTAGAAATGTCATCATTTCAGCTGTTTAAAAAGCATTCTGGTTTTTCCATGTTTTAAGAAATTCTCTATGATGTAGACTTATCTTGCTGTTACAGGTTTTGTACTGCATTCAGAGCAATTCTGAATAGGACGACGTGCCTGGGTGCTGAAGCTGGCATTTACTAAGGCTTTGTTTCAGCACAGCACGCTCTGAACCCTTGGTAAAGCCAAGGCCTGTACTTTAACTGAAGGATGGCGGCCAGTGAAGCCCGCACCGTACAGGGGATGCAGAGGGCCAGTCCTACCTCTGTTAGAGGCGAGGATCACTCTCATCCAATAGAAAGGGTCGGCTGAGTCTGAAGACATGATTCCAAACAGAGGGATCTGGAAACAAGCAGAGAGCAGCCCGCACACTTGTCTCCGGCCCCTCACACCCCCACCCCGACACTGGAACACCAAACGCGCGCTCACCTGGCAGCACACCAAGAAGATGAAGAGGGTGATGGCAGTCCACAGCACTTTCTCCTTAAACTGAATCTACGGAAGAACAGAGCCAATTAAGGCAACAAGTTATCTTCATAAGTAAATTAACAGAAACAGCCTCTGATCAGACCCCTTTCTCTGCTCACCAGAGGAGCCCTCAACACTCCAAACCATGCACCAAGCGTAAGTACATGTATTGCGTGCTTCCTACGCACAAGGCACAGACGCAAAGACCTTCACGTGCATCTCATTTAATCCTCACACCACGGAACATTATCTTATTATTTTCCAACAAGAAAACTGAATCTTAGAAAAGCTAAGTAATTTGTCCCAAATCCCACAGCTGTGATGGGTTTGACTCCAAAGCCTGTGCTCTTAACCATCAGCATGAACGGTTTAGAATCAGACCCAAGATCAAAGAATGTTGCAATAGAAAGGGATTCCCAAATCACACCCCCCTTTACAACACATGAGCAATGACTTCTCATTTGAAAAGGTTTTGTAACTGACAAAATCTTGTTATTCTGGAGTCAACTAATTTGCAATCTGTGATTGTTTCTCTGTGTATTCTCCATGGATTTAGGGTAAAAGAATGTAATAAACACTAGAAGAGTGAAAGAGAGCTGCGTGTTCAACCTACTCACTAACTACGAGTAGCATCTGTTTAACTTTAGGATAGGTGACTATTCAGAGTCATCTTATGGATGACCAATAAGCATCATTAGGGAAGTTGAGACCGCCTGCCCAAGGCTCCTCTGCTCTAAAACCTAAGTGTCTTCACTAGCACCTGCCGCCTGCACAGCAAGAATGGCTTTAAAGGGCTTAAAAAAACACACAGCAGTTATTCTGTGGACTAAGGATCTTAACATGGAAATACCTTGTGAGCGACGGTACTAAACGGACAAAATCGTGTTCTTAAAAAACACTCTTTTAAGCTGCAATCTGAATGAGCATGGAGTCGAAGTCCTGGCTCTCTGGTCAGCATGGGGCCGCAGTGCCTCCGTGTTGACCACTGTAGACAGGCCTCAACAAGACAAGCACACAACGGCGCAGATACTCCACGCGAAGTTGGGGTGAATTCACAGAACTCGTCCTCTGGTCATCCGATCCCACCAAGAAATCAGGAGGCCAAGGAGGGCAACACCACGTCAGGCTGACCAGTAACACAACAAACTTGTATGGAAATGACTCTTTATGGGAAAAGAGTGGACAATTTTTACAAGACTCCTCATTTTTAAATAACCAAGTCTCCTCTCCTGGATGCAGCCAAATTCAACAGCAAAACATCCAAAACTGTTTATCCAAGTCTTGTCACTCTACCTCTTACCAGCCCGCCATCCACCCCCATCTCCTAGGCCAGTCCCACAGTTCACTCTCGACGGCAGAAGCCCCTCCACCGCTCTCACCCTCTACCCTACCCCAGAGCAGTTTTCTAATCTGTCCGGCTCCTAGGGGTCCCACTGCTCCCCACCTATCCTTTCCATTCTATCAACAGTAAAGCGCATCTAACACCCGCCCCCCACCCCCCGACCTCAACTGGTTTTCTCTGCCTTAGCGCACACTATATTTCTTACCCTAGAATTCCTTTCCCCTCCTTCAAGGACACTTCTATTCCTCCTTCAAGGCCGCCATCAGACAACATGCCTTCCAGGGTTAATCCCTCCTGGAGCCACTGCTGTACCCTGCACATACTGCCACTGCTTCATGCACCACACTCAGTTACAAGGCCAAGGTCACACAGCTATCAAGAGACTGTGTGAAGGGTGGGTGGGTCCCAGGCGCGCCTGCCTCCAGAGCCCCGCCATTTCTACCACACTGAGGGCACACACACACCCCTTTGCATATTAGCCCGTCAAAGGCAGCACGTACGTGGGGCAGATGCAAAGAACGTGAGGACAGAAACGTATTCCTATTAATTCTCTGTAAGAACCCAATGAAACTTTTCTTCATGGTTTCATGGACTGACTTACACTGGCAACACTGTCTCGGCCTGAAACTGTGCAGCAGCGGAAATTCCGATAAAGATTCAACACAGCTCTACACCTCTACCTTTCCATGTTTTAATGCACCTGCTGTAAAAGCAGGGGTCACAAAATGCCCTTTTTCTCAGCAAGGTGACGGCCCACGGAAAAGGCACAAACTCGACCGTACAGAGTAAAGTGACTGCTCTTAGCTCCTGGTAGCAGCTGGATCCAAAAAGCATCTCCTAGAAGAAGGACCCGCCCACGATCAGCTTCTGCGGGAGCTGCAGCGGGAAGGGGGCGCCCAACCTGAGTACCTGAGGCTCTCGAGGCGTTACTCACTCAGGCCGGGATCCACCTCGGGACAGAGCAAACCCGAGGCTCTGCCCGCCCGAGTCACTTCCACGGAGGATGCTCCGATCGAAGCTCGGCGGCTCGGTGGAGGCTCCCACCAAGCAGGCCACCCGGACCACTCTCGGGGGAAGGAGGCGTCCACTCGGCGTGTTGGGGCCACTCCAACGGGGTGCAGGCAGTTTCCCCAAGCCTTCCCCGGACTCACCTTCCGCTCCGGCTTCTGAATTTCGGGCAGGATGACACAGAAGGGCTTGATGACTTCCAGAAACTTGACTTTGGGCGGAAGAGACAAGAGTAAAGTTAGGGCTGGAGGACGCCGCGCCGCCCCGGGAAGCCGTCCGCGGGGCCAGGTGGGGCAGGGGCGCGGGCCGGGTGGGCTTCACGGCCGGAGGACCGAGGTCCCGCCCGCGCCGGCCGCGCCCGGGCTGCCCCGAGGGACTCACTCGCCATGGCGGCGGCTGCTCGGCTCCGGGTCGGGCTCCAGCTCCGGCTCCGCTACGCTCCGACCGCGGCTCCGACGCCGCCCGTCCCGCTCTGGAGCGCCGCGCCTCGCCGAGAGACACGTCAGTGCTAGCGCCCTGGCGGCCGCTTCCGCTTCCGCTTCCTGCCACGCGCTTCAGCCGCGCGCGCCGCCCACGCCTAGACCACAACTCCCGGCCTGCAGCGGGGCCGCGCGGCCTGTCGGAGGGAGGGCCGGAGAAGCGGGGCGGGGCGGGGCGGGAGGGGCGCGGGGCACGCCGGGACGGGGTTCTGCGCCTGCGCAGACTGAGCCGAGCGCGGGGCGGGGAAGCTGAGTGGGCCGCCGGCTTCACCCAGTTCCTTTCACGGCACCGGTAACTTGTTGCGCAGGTGTAGACAGTGAGCGCCTTGAGGCCGGCCTGTCCCGGCGCCACCTCGGTGCCCGGCGCCCAGCAGGTGCGCGGCGGCGGGGCCGACGGACACCCCGTTGTGGGGTCCTTGAGCGAACCTGGGGCCGGTCGGGGCGCGGGCCCCGCCGACAGGGGGAGGGGATGAGGTCGTGGTCAGGAGGCCCGGGGAGTCCAGGGAGGCCTCCCGGAGGAGACGTCCCGGGGGAGGAACTGTTGCGAGCACGGCAGGCGCTGTGCCTGCCCGAGATCTCTGGGGAGAGGATTCCTGCTTGGCTGGAGCCGGGGCTGTGTGAAGGGGAGGGATAAGACTTAACGTTCTCGGGGCCGGTGGGTGGGGCGAGGGGTGTCAGACGGGTCTTTTGAAGTTTATTTCCGAGGCACATGTGATCACGGGTGGCACGTGATAGGTAATCTAAGGGAAGAGACCTCTTGCTGTCAGCATCTAGAGGAGGTGGGCGCCGCTGCCTGGGGTTAGGGGAGGTTCGTGGAGCGCAGTCTGGAGCTGTACCAGTCGGAGTTGGAGATGCCGATGTGGCCAGATGCTTTGTGCAGTATTTAGGGATTGCTGTTTCTGTTTTTCCTTTCCCTCCCATTTCTAGCAGGTAGCCAGGATTTGTAAATCTTTGCCTCAGAATTTTTTCTAAGACGGGAAGTCCTTTTGTGCAAACCTAACCTATGGGTGGAAAATTCAAATGACTGCAGGAGGCGGGCAGGAACTTCAATGAAGTGACCCAGGTGTGGCATCGCTGGATATGCATTCCTCACATAAAAAGAAAGTAAGCACGACTACTGTCACAGGGCTGCTTCTGAGATGCAGCCCCATCTTGCCATCCAGGACCCGTTCTTAATCTCTTCTCGAGTTCTGACCAGAAGCTGAAACTGGCAGCCCTTGGACTCAATTCAGCAGGTAGATCAGAGCTGATGTTTAGCCCATATGCACCCTGCATGATACTGATGGTGAAAATATTGAAATGCTTCGTGGTAGATAGTATCATAGTAACTGTACAGTCACAATTAGCTAATGTAAATTTTCATATAAACTCGGGTTTGTACTGACAGTCTCAGGACGTTAGTACCATAGAAAAAGGGCCTTCTGTTGTAGCCACATCTGAGGAACATCCTGTGTCACTGAAGCGACGGTGGCCAAGTTGCATGTGTTAACAGAACAAATTGCTTTAGGAGAATCACTAAAAATAACTTTGTTACCGTAGTGTAATTCTTTTGAATTACAGTAGCAGGCATGCGGTGTATTTATACTTATACACTTAAGCTTTTATTATAAATATTAAGAACAAATACTGAAGTGAAGAGGCAACAAAATCTGGATACATTTTTAATAGTTTCATACATAATAAATGTGAGTCTTCTTAATCTGCAAAACAAAGAAGGAATTACAGTAGTAGTGAGTCCCAGCCTGGAACTTGTTTTGATACTGTGCAAGAATCTGCACAAAATAAAACTTGTATTAAATACATTTTATTGCATAAAATCTGTATTTCTGGAGTGGAAAATGACGATTTTTTTCAACCAGGAATTTGTGTTAGTGCTAATGACAAATTTTTGGCTGCAAATAGTGCTCAAAAGTTATGTGTTAAAAGATCAAAGTGCTGGGCTTCCCTGGTGGCGCAGTGGTTGAGAGTCCGCCTGCCGATGCAGGGGACACGGGTTCGTGCCCCGGTCCGGGAAGATCCCACATGCCGCGGAGCGGCTGGGCCCGTGAGCCATGGCCACTGAGCCTGCGCGTCCGGAGCCTGTGCTCCGCAACGGGAGAGGCCACAGCAGTGAGAGGCCCGCGTACCGCAAAAAAAAAAAAAAAGAGCGAAGTGCTAAACGTGTATATTTCATCAGGATGCTGTTAAAACGTATGGTTCAAGTGAAAAAAAAAATTTGTGGTCATTAATGAGGAAGAAATTTAAAATATAATCAGTTTCATATATTAAACATTTGGAAACTTAAAACTCCCAAAATGTCATCATAGTGAGGATAAAGCAGTCAAAAAGATACAGAGGAACTGTCGAAATTTTTAGCACTGTATAATTGAGCATTTCCATGAAAATATTTAATAGAACTTCTAAAGGAATTGTATTGATATGGGGGTGGGTACTATGGACTAACTTGTTACAAAACAGGTGTATCTAACGAGAAAACTTTTTGGAAAACAAAGCAGTGCATTTTAAATCATCTTCAAGGAAGTTTCATTTGCTTCACATAAAAGTGTTTTAATAATTTGCTTAAAATACAAATTTCAGTATTTTGAAGATAATGGTTTTTGTTGATCTTATGACACTGGGAGCTGCATTTAATACAGTGTATTGAGCTTTGTTGGTGGGAAAAATATATATATACAATGGAAAGATACTTTTGTAAAAATATCATTGCAATATTTTACAACTTTGAAAAGGTCATTGGATTTTGTACAAAAAGTGCCAGTGTAATAATGGTAGGAAGAGTCTGGAGTTTCAGCCAAAAGTTTAGAAAAAAATTTGGATATTTTAATTTGTCACTAAGTGATCAAATTTAATTTTGGATAAAGCAATACAAGATTTAAGTTAAGTAATTATCATGTTTTTCTCAATAAATTGTATTTCTTACCATGCATCAAATAAATATCAGAAAGAACTGCAAATTAAGTACTGGAAATTGCACCTTGATGGACAGCTTGAAGTGCGAGAGCAGCAGAAGCAGTTTGGAAATCAGTAAGTTCTGTGTGTTCACTGTGACAGAAGCTGAAGTGCAGAGTTAGCCATCGAAGAATATAACTTTAAGAGTGTTTGTTGGCTTTAACAAAAGATGTTTTAATGGAAATATCAATATTTTAGCTTTATGAGGAAAATGTCATAATTATTAGAGCTGACAGTATTTCAATGGACTCTGGAATGATTGAACATTATCTGTAACGTAATGTTCAATCGTAATGTAATGATTGAACAATACTTGTAAATTACTGTAGTCTGGTTAGGCTTCTGTAACAGAACACCACAGACTGGGTGACTTCTAAACAACAGAAATTTATTTCTCATAGTTCTGGAGGCTGGGAGGTCAGGGCGCCAGCACGCCTGGGTTGTGGTGAGAACCCTCTTGCACGTTGCAGACTGCCGACCCCTCGTGGCAGACAGCAGAGCAGAGGAAGCAAGCTCTCTTGGGACTCTTACAAGGGCTCTAAATCCTCATGACTTCCACCCTTATAACCTCATCTAACCCTAATTACCTCCCAAAGGCCCTACCTCCTAAAATCATCCCATTGTGGGGGTAGGGGGTAAGGCTTTAATGTGAATTTTGGAGAGACACAACATTTGTTTATGTTTGCATAACATAAACAAGTAAAGGAAACTTTGAAACGGAAGATACAGATATGAAAATAGGTACAGTGAAACAAAATGAAGTATCAATTCCAAGAGAAAAACGATTGGATTGTCTAATCAATACTACAAAAACGGTTTTGATGGAAAAATGAATGAACTTTTCAATTGAATCCTGAGATTTGGCTAACTGGTTTGTGAAGCTCCATGGATTGAGGTTGAATACAGTAAAAAATTCAAGAAGTGATTTTTGTGACTTATAATAGAAATATTGAATATATAAAAGTCTCAGACTGACTTGCCTGGAGGTTCTCGGGAAGATCCCAGTTGCAAAGCTGTCTTTATTTGACCTCACTTGGAGCACAGAGTTGATCCAGTGCAAAAAGTCTTCTCCCCAGGGCATTTCTCAAAAACATGTGGAGGCAGCTGTTTAACTTCACAGCTGCCTGAGGCAGTGAATAATGCTTAGGACAAACAACAGGCTAGCCAAAAAGCTGAAAGGGAAAAACTGGGGAATGGGCATCCAGGGCAGCTTTGAGAAGCCCCAAAACATCCTGCTCTTCTACAAGGCCACACGCACAGGTAGAGGAGTCACGTGCCTAAGGCTGTGACATGCTCGGGAAAGCCCCGGGAAGGCCCTGAGCTCTCATCGGGCCAACCTCCAGGCTCCCCACAGCAGGAAGTGAAGGCATAGGCAGAGTTGTCCAGTGCTGGGCCCCTCAGCACACACTGGGAGACTTGCTGGGCCCAGGGGCTTAGGAAATGCCTGTCTAATCACTAGCTGACCACTAAGCTATGTCTGCAGAGACTTCAGTGGTCACATGTGCTTTTACAGAATCAGTTCAGATAAATCATGAAACGAACAGCAACAAAAATAAAAGGAAGCCTTGGGGAGGGGAGAGAACCTGATTTCCAGAGTTGCTACATTATATTGCTTAGAATACCCAGTTTTCAACAAAATATTATGAAACATGCTAAAAAAGAAAAAGAAAAGAGAATATGGTCCATACACAGGAAACAAAAGCAATCCATAGAAACTGTTCCTAAGGATGTGCAGATGTTGGACTTACTAGACAGAGGCTTTAAGTCAGCTGTTTTAAATAAGCACAGAGTTAAAGCATGTCTAGAGAATTAAAGTGTGAGAACACTGTCTCACCAAATAGAGAATATCAATAAAGATAAATTATAAACATAGGAATTTGGGAGTAAAAAAATATAATGAGTGGAAAATTCACTAGAGGGCTCAACAGCAGATTTCACTAGGCAGGGGAAAGAATCAGACCTTCAGGATCAATTGAGTTTACCTAGAGGGAAAGAAAAGAGAGCAAACTAAACCCAAAGCAAACAGGAAGTATATGACAATTGCTAGTATTGGTGAGCATGAGACCTACAAAAGGGGCTCAGTTTGGTGCAGTAGATAGTCTTTCTTGAAGGGGATCATGAGGTGTATTTTATATACACTTAGATTCCCATTATCCCAGTAATAACAAAGTGTGTTATTGGTCATGGGCTAAACTCTGGACTCTAGAACATTCTGCTGGGATGTCTATTATTGGTAGCAGTTATATTGCAAACAGTCCTTCGAGTTGTGTGCAGTTACCTTCTTTGTCCTCTCTGTAAGACCTTCATTCCTTCCTAAGAAACCACATTTGAAGTCCAAATGGGTTCAATCTGATTTATATAAAAGCAAATCATTACTAACAGATTACTCACTGCACTTTACTGTAATCTAGTCACGTACATAATTTTGTTTTTTACAACATGACAGTTAAATCCTGTTGGTCTAGAAATATACTTACTAGAAAATATTCTTCCATGTTGAGGGAGAGATGAAGTGTTTCTTCAGGAGTGACCTATACTTCCAAATCTCTTTTGATGAACCCGGGGCCAACTTGTATGTGTCTTCTCGGGGTTCAGCTTGGATGGACAAAGAAGCTAGATGGCGGACATGACCAACAGAACAGTCAATGAACATCGACTAAGACAGCAGTTAAAAACAGTATCACCGGTAGGGGTTGAGGGTAGCAGTTAAGGTGGCAGATTCAGGCCCAGTTCACAATTAAGCTCATGAAATGCAAGATTTGGTTGAGCAATTGAACTGCAGGACGGATGGGGATGCTGCTGGGCCTTGGGACACCTAGAACCAGAGGCCAAGAGCCACTGTTCCTCACCATTGCATGTTTCTGCTCATAAACTTCATTCTTTCCTATTGCATTGTCTTCCTTCATAAAGCAGGAAAAATGGATGTCCATAACTTAGGAGTTTCAAGTCTTCCTGTGGGGCTCACAAGTGCAAATGCTTTCTGGGGTCAGGGGAGTACCATAATTGAGTGAAGGAAGCTGGGTATGCAGTGCGGGGTGGGGGGCCCCATGGCAAACTGAATCCCAAATTCAGCCTTTGGATTTTTCCAAAGAGGCCTGGCATCTGTGTTCAGGTTTCTAGCCTGCATCTCCTCAAGACAGCCCCGCCTAGGAGAGCGGGAGTGCACCCGAAAGCCTGCGCCAGCTCATGGTCTTGAAGTGTCTTCTCAGCCGCAGTGGCCGCTGGGCGCAGAGCAAGGCCGGAGGACGTCAGGTGTAGCCAGGCTTTAGGTCTCACCAGCAAGGAGGCAGGAGAGGGCGCAGCGATGTTTTCTCGCTGGTAGGAAGATGGGGGCGATTCCCTCCTCCTGATTAGAAAATAACTCAGGGCATTACAGAACATTAGAAGATACATAAATGTACAGACAAGTGCTGTAAAAGCTCCGTAATCTCCTATCTGGAGAGAGTGTTGGTCGGTTTCCTTTGTCTTTTTTTCCTTACCTACTTTTAATATAACTGTGACCACGTATCATTTTGTATATTGTTTTTATATCAAATCATTTTTGATTTTGAAATATTTTAATATTTAAGTAAGTATTCTAGGTATTATTTTGTATTGTTTTCCTACTGTCTAACATTTTTTTCCCTAAACCTCATTCTAATACATTCATGGGAGGTACATCCAGGGAGGCACCACGGTGTTCTGTAACGATTTCCCTGAAGTTAGGGGTTTCGATTGTTTACTGTTTTTTTCCTATTATAAATCACACTGGGATGAATATCTTCACGACCAAAATGTTGCCTACATATCCTGTGATTTACTTGGGATAGAATTCCAAAAGTGCGAATTTCCGGGTGGGTCAAAGCAATAAACATTTTTAAAGTTCTTGGTGTGTACTGCCGTGTTTCTGAAGATGGACTGTATCTATTTTGACTCACAGTATTTGGCAAATGATAT
Organism: Neophocaena asiaeorientalis asiaeorientalis; assembly: GCF_003031525.2. Lineage (NCBI taxonomy): Eukaryota > Metazoa > Chordata > Mammalia > Artiodactyla > Phocoenidae > Neophocaena > Neophocaena asiaeorientalis. The sequence goes on from NW_020175040.1 coordinate 2,069,081, forward strand.
TTTAAACCTGAAAGGCCCACGTTCTCAGGTGGGTTGAAAGAGGGTTGTGTGCAGCCATCTTTGGATCCAGGCTGACTTGGCCTGCAGGAACAGCTCCTGGACCTTCTAGAATGTTCCCCCCTTCCCCGCAGCCGCCTCCTTGTGCTTGGGGCCTGTGGTTTTCTGCAGGATGGTGTCGCTGCCAACTGATGCCAGCCCAGAAGGCCGTGCGCTGTCAGTGTTACCGACCTTTTCGAGTTGGTCCCCGGCAAGGGCCCTCCTGCCCCGAGTCATGGGAGCCGGCAAAATGAGAGCGAGTTCAGTTCAGAAGCAAAGGAAAGCTTTACCCCTTGACCTAAGAATGGAAGGGGTCGGCTGACGACCCCGGACACGCTCTCCCTGAAAGGCCGGTGCGGCGCTGCTTTATAGGTTCCTGTAGTTCTCGCGGGGCTGGCGGAGATCGCGGGATCTGTGCTCCCACGGCGTCTCTGCCGGCGGCCATTGCGCGGGAGGAGCGCTCACCTGAGGTGCCCAGTGTGAGGGCTCTGCACGTGGCGTCCTGTGAGCGAGTGAAAGTAGACTAAGCGCAAAGGAAAAAAAACAGGTTAGACTTTATTTTATTACCCAAATCCTCTCATTTCCCGGGAACTGGGCGACAGTTTGCGGACTGCGGCCTGGGGCAGCCCAGAGCCACCGGGCGCTCTGCTGACTGCCAGGTGCGCAGCGGCTGCTCTGAGCACCTTCCGGGCCTCACGGCCTCCGCAGACCAGTGGGTCCCACGTGTCCTCTCTGCTCCCGGCACCGCCTGCAGGGACGCTTGGCCGGCTCCCTTCAGGGGAGGGGCTGGGCTCCGCAGGCCTCCGGCCCCAGGGGAGCGGAGCCCCGAGGCGCCGGGCTGAGCCTCCTGTTTGTGCGCTGCCCCTTCTCTGCCCGTTACCTCTGAGAAAGCAGGTGAGCCGCCTGCCTTCATGCTCGGGCTTCTAGCAAAGGGCGCCGGGGGCTGCTCGGCAGTGTTTGCCGAGTGAATGACGGCAGCACTGCTGGGAGTCGCAGGGTTAGAGGGACGCCCGGCGCCCAGGGTCCGGGGTCCCTCCGCCATCCTGAGTGACCAGGGTCGGGGCAGGACGGGAACGGGCCCGGAGGTCAGGCCTGGGGCCGTGGTAGCTGCTGTGTCTTTCCTGTCTCCTTTCCAAGCCCGGCTTCCTGCCCCGAGGAGGTCAGGGCTGCTGCGGGAAGTGGCCAAAGACAAGAGGCGGTGTGTCTGTGTTCTGATGTGCAAGAGGGACTTCGCTGTGACACAAGGGGCTTGAAAGACAGGTGCTCTGGAGCGAGAAAGGGTCTGCTGGGTGCGCTTAGCTCCAGTGTGGCAGGTCCCGGCTGGTCCGTCAGGGGGACGCCTTCCATGTGTGAGGCGGGCCTGCATCTTCGTGCTCAGCCCAGGCTGCTTTGAAGAGCACTCTTGTCGAGATTCCGAGTTCAGGCTTCGGAGTCGGAAGGCCCGGCTTCAGACCCAGGTGTCTGATGAGCCCTGGCACTGCGGGCAGGTAGCTTAACCCGAGTCGTGATCTCCTGAACTGTGTCGCAGGGCTGAGAACTCAGTGAGCAAAAGTGTGTAAAGCACAGCATCCTGGTGCATCCGCAACGGGAGAGGCCACAACGGTGAGAGGCCCACATACCGCAAGAAAGCCAAAAAAAAAAGCAATTCTTTATTAGTAAGCCCACTGGAAATTAGTGTGGGTCTAAAAGGACTCAGAAAATTAGTATATGAACAAGAAGGGAAAATCAAGTTTGTCCCCTTGCTTCACAAACATTCTCCTTGCCTCGTTTCCTACTGTGTTTAACAGAATCGTCACTTTCCTAATTCCCAGACTCAGAAATTTGAGCCCATCTCACTGCTCTGCTGTGGTCATCACATCCACATCCAACACTGACCTCCTCCATGTCTTCTGGCCCATCCCCCGCCATCACCGCCCTTGTTTGGGCACAGCGTCCACTGCCAGGACAGATGCATCACCCCGTAACTGTCCTTCCTCCCTCCTGGGTGGCCCTGTCCAGTCCACCCTCCACAGGCTTCTAAAGCGCTCCTGTCCGTTGCTCACTTGTCCTCCATGGTGTCTGTGTCACTTGCGATTACGTTTGGCTGCTTGTTACGGAAAATCCCAAATAACAGCAGCTCAGACACTTCATTTCTCTAACTTTCAAGGAGTCTGGAAGTAGCCATCCCAGGGCTGCTGCCAGTCTCCGTGGTCTCAGAGGCCCAGGCTCCTTCGATGCTATTGCCCTGCCACGTGTGACACCTCATAGTCCAGCATAGCTGCTCAAGTGCCAGCCATACATCTGCATTCCACCAGCAGGAGGGAGGAAGGGAAAGTCACACTTCCTTCCTTTAAAGACCTTCTTTAGAAGTTGCATACACAACTTCCATGTATATCTCGTAGGCCGGAATTTAGTCCATTGTCACACTAGCTGCAAGGGAGGCTGGGGCATGTATAGCTCACCCTGACTCAAATACACAGCATGAGAAGCGTGTGCACGTGTCTCTGCCTGGGTCACCATACCGAGGACCAAGACAGAGACCCTGAGTGCCTCTGTAGGCTCCCTGTGCAGCTCCCAGTTTCGAGACCTCCCCCAGGTGAGCACTGTCCTGACCTCTGTTGCTGTCCATGACCTTTGCCTATTTTGGAACTTTGAGTACGTTGAAGCATTCAGCGTGGGATCTTTTGTGTCTGGCACTCGACCTTATGTCTGTGAGAGTCATCCTTGTTGTGTGTGCAGTAATTTGCTCTTTTTTTTTTTTAAATGCTCTGTGGTTTTCCACCACAATCTATTTACCCCCGTTCTTGTTGATGAGCATTTGGATTGTTTCCAGTTTGGGGCTATTTTTAATAGCGCTGCTTTGAATATTTGTGTACAGGTCTTTTCATTTCCCTTGGGTCTGTGTCTGGGAGCAGAATTGCTGAGTCTAGATGTCTGATCATTGTTTCACACGGCTGTGCATTCAGCTGACATCCATAAACACAGTGCTCCGTCATTATGGAAGAAGAGAACAACAGGTACTGAGCATCACCGGCAGCTCTGAGGGGTACCACTGCCCACACGTGGAACCGAGCCCTCCTGGCGCTCAGACAGTAGCTCTCTGCAGAAGCTCCGCGCCTGTCTCCCCAGCCTGAGCCCTCGCCCCGCCCTGCCCTGCCCACTGCTTTTCCTCACACCTACTCTGTCTGCTGGGATGCGTCCTCCTCCTCCTCTTCCCCAACCTGCAGCCCCCCTCTGCTCAGACAAAACCCACGCATCACAGCACAGGTGTTTCCATCTAACGCAGCCTCCCCTGCACCCCCCGATTGGGCCCGATTTCTTCATGCCATCTGCTTCCGCTGTGTGTTGTACCTTGGCAGTTATGGAGCACATTTGCCTTGTTATAATTATCTCACAGCACCCCAGGATTTAGAGTTGGCAGGGTCCTTGGAGGTCCTGAAAGCCCACGGGAACTTGGAACTACTTCTGAGATGGCTGATCTGCATCCCGGGGAGACATCCAGGCCTTTACTTTCCCATCAGTGCTCTCCTTTCTTCCCCCTTCCCTCCCTGACCCGGCATCTCAATAAATAAGAACTGATGGCCTAAGATCTAAAAGAATAGATATGAAAAGTTCTCATCGCACACACACTTGAAGTTTGCAATGATATGGTGACAGATGTTAGCTAGCCTTAACTGTGGTGATCGTTCCTCTACATGTGTAAATAGCACTCATGCCATTGTGTCTGTCTTTTGAAGCATGCGTCTGGCACAAGCTATGGATGAATCTGGCCATCTCCCTTCTCCTCGCTGGCCTGTGGAGCAGAGTGATACTGGCCAGACTGGACCCACCACAAATCCACCCAACCTCAGACAGCCCCCAGGGTCTCTGCCTGTGTTTCCTTGGCCAGTTCACACTTCTAAGCTCTGCACTAGCTTTTTGCCCCCTTTTTTAAAATATGAGAGCATAATTTACATACACTAAAATTTGCCTTTTTTCCTGTACAGTTATGCAAATGTTGACAAATGCATACAGCCCTGGGACTGCCACCACAGTCAAGACACAGAAGGGTTTTGTCATCCCAGCTTCCCACGCACCTCTGTGGTTGGCCTGTCCCCCACTCTCAGCTCCTGTCCACCGCGGACGTGTTTTCTGTTCCCCGCGGTTTCACCTTCCCCTTGATGTCATAGAAATTGACCCACGTAGTGTGTCGGCTCCATCATGGGCTCCTTCTGCTCAGGATACCTTTGAGAGTCACCCGTGTTGTTGGAGTCCCCGTGGTTCGTTCCTCTTTATGGCAGAGTAGTGATCCATTCTCCAGGTGAGGGACATTTAGGGTGCTTCGGGTTATTATGAGAAAAACCACTTTAAACACTTGTGTGCAGGTTTGTGCGGGAAGCTAAGTTTTCATTTCTCTTGAGTAAGTGTCTGGGAGCAGGACTGCCGAGTTGTAGGCTTCACCGCGAAACTGTTTTCCAGGGTGGTGGTACCCTTCTGCGGTCCCACCAACGATGTGTGAGAATTCCAGTTGTTCTGTATACTCATCAGCAGTTGGTTGTGTCAGGTTTTTACAGAAATTTTAGTCATTCTCAGGAATTCCCTGGTGGTCCGGTGGTTAAGACTCGGCGCTTTCACTGCCGTAGTCCTGGGTTTGATCCCTGTTGGGGGAACTAGGATCCCCAGGCC
>NW_020175040.1:2073901-2077516 GCF_003031525.2 Neophocaena asiaeorientalis asiaeorientalis
CCCAGAATTTTAGTTTTTCTGATGTGGTATCTTATTGTGGTTTTAAATTTATCTTTTCCTGATGACTAGTGATACTGAGCCTCTTTTCATGTGCATATTTGTGATCCATAGATTTTTTTTTTGGTGAAGTATCTTTTCAAATATTCTGCCCATTAAAAAAAAATGAGCTGTTTGGATTTTCTTATTGTTGAGTTTTGAGAATTCTTTACAAGTTCTGGCTAAAGCTCTTTTATCAGATATATAATAATATAGCTATTTTCTCCTCGGCTTTGGCTCACCTTTTTACTCTCTAAACAGTGTCTTTCGAAGAGCATAAGTTCTTCATTTTGACGAAGTCCAGTTTGCCAAGCTTTTCTTTTATGGATTGTGCTTTTGATGTCACATCTAAGAAATCTCCGTCTAATGCAAGGTCACAAAGATTTTCTCCTATGTTTGGTTCTAGAGCTTGTGTAGTTTCAGCAGTTACATTTAGGTCTATGATCCATCTTGAGTTAGTTTTTGATTATGTGTAAGGAAGTCAGTAGAAAATGTCTAAAGTTAAAAATCAGGAATTATAAGCGCGTTACATGGAGGTAAACACCAGAAGAAAAAATTAAATGATGCTCATCATCAGGGAAATGAGCAAGTTAAAACCACGATGAGATGCCACTTCCCACAGATAGGGTAACTGTATTTAACAAGGCAGACGATGAATGTTGTCAAGGACGTGGAGAAATCAAAACCCTCACACGCTGCTGGTGGGAATTTAAAATGGTGGTGCTGCTTTGAAAAACAGTCTGGCTGTTTCTCAAATGATTGAATGACTAATGATTAAATGCTTAATGTCAAGTTTAGATGAATGACTTATTGCTTAAGTATTAAATGTTCTTCCTGTGAGGTGCCCTACGACCCAGCAATTCCTCTCTTAAATATGTGCCTAGGGCTTCCCTGGTGGCGCAGTGGTTGAGAGTCCACCTGCCGATGCAGGGCACATGGGTTCGTGCCCCGGTCCGGGAGGATCCCACGTGCCGCGGAGCGGCTGGGCCCGTGAGCCATGGCCGCTGAGCCTGCGCGTCCGGAGCTTGTGCTCCATGACGGGAGAGGCTACAACAGTGGGAGGCCCGTGTACCCCAAAAAAGAAAAGAAAAAAAATGCCTAAAGGAATGGAAAAGGGATGTTCAAACAGACACTTGTACATAAATGTTCACAGCTGCGCTGTTCACGAGAGTCAAAAAGTGGTAACAACGGGGCTTCCCTGGTGGCGCAGTGGTTGAGAGTCCGCCTGCCGTTGCAGGGGACACGGGTTCGTGCCCGGGTCCGGGAGGATCCCACGTGCCGCGGAGCGGCTGGGCCCGTGAGCCATGGCTGCTGAGCCTGCGCGTCCGGAGCCTGTGCTCCGCAGCGGGAGAGGCCGCGACGGTGAGAGGCCCGCGTACCGCAAAAAAAAAAAAAAAAAAAAAAAAGTGGTAACAACCCATCAAATAAGGAAGAGATAAATAAAAATAGGTAAATATAGGTGGTCCATCCATTCAATGAATAGCAAAGAGAAGTGAAGCACCGAGACCTGCTACAACATAGGTGAGCCCCGAAAACATCGCACTAAGTGAAAGAAGACAGTCCCAGGAGACCACGGGTTGTGCAGAGTGTCCAGAAGAGGCAGTCTGTCGAGACACAAGTCAGATTAGTGGCTGCCAGGGCTGGGGGTGGTGCAGGAAATGAGGGGGGACTGCTAAAGGGTGTGGGGTTTCTTTTTTTCTAATGAGCACGAATAGGCTGTTTTCAGACAGTACCTGTTTGTATCAGAGAGTAACGAGGAGGAGCGGAGATGTGTGCTCAGTGAAGTCTCTTCGTCCTAACGCCCCAATCCCAAGTGTCTTTCACCCATTGTTTCCTTCTGTCCTCGGGATTTCTTTCTGGGGAGATAAAAATGTTCTAAAATTGGTTGTGGCGATGGTTGCACAGCTCTGAATACACTGAATCACCCAGTTGTAGGTTTTAAGTGGGTGACCTTTATGATGAGTGAGTTTTATCTCAATAAAACTGTTACAAACTGTGCTTGCCTGTTTCTGTCTTCATTCGATGATCTGCTTGGCTGCTTAGCCAAGGCGTGTTTTCCTTCGCTGGAAATTCCGCCAGGGAATTCTTTTGATACCCATCGACCTGGCCTTGTCGGAAGGTGTTTCTGCAAGCTGAGGATGCAGTGTTTGGGCTGCACCAGCCCAGCCATGACTTCCGTCTCTGGGCCCCAAACCCCTCCTCCCATTGCTGCTCAGAGGTGCCCCCGGCTGGCATCCCCAGGAACAATTCGTGTGACGCTGTGGCCCGAGGCAGAACAGATTGATGAGACGGAGTAAACCGGGCAGGGTGGGGCTGGAAGGAGAAAAACGAACCACAGGAGGGAGGTGGTGAGCTGAGTGAGGGGAGGCCAACTGCGGGGCCTGGGGGCGGCGGGCTTTGCCTCTGCGGCCGGTTATGGGCCAGGCCAGATAGGCCTGGGGCACGAGGTGACCAGACCTGGTCCCTGCCCCCAAGGAGCTCCAGGTCTGGAGGGCACAGGAGGCCCATACCAGGGCGACTCCAGCATCGTGGGCCTTCCTGGGGTCCCAGGGGACTGACGGGAGTGGCCACGGGGACAGCCTCTCCCTGCAGGAGAGTCTGCGGGGGGGTGGGGGTGGAGGAGAAGGAGGCGGCGTGCACAGGAAAATGCCTAGTCCCAGGCCTCCCCCTGGACTTCCTGACACAGAGCGTCTGGGATGGGGCCTAGGCCTCTGAGTTATACACCCTCCCGGTGGTCTCTGTAAAGCTACAGGCTTCAGTGTGAGAATTGCATTTTTAAAGGATGTGGGGAAAGCCCCAAAACAAACCCAGCAAAGCCTATGCGGTAGAGACCATCTGGCCCATGAAGCCTGAAATATTTACTATCTGGCCCTTTACAGAGAAAGTTTGCCGACTTCTGCTCTAAACTCTGAAGTTTGGGAATCCCCCAGCCCACGAGTGCTTCCTCAGGTTCTAGCCCCATCTGCCCGATTGTCTGAGAAAGGCCGGTCTTCCAGGTGTAAGGGGGGATTAGCTCCTGCTGGAGCGATGTGAAGATGTCCTCACCCCACGGGGACCTGTCCTTGACACAGAAGGGAGGATGGTAAGGGAACCGAAAAGGAAACGTCGGGAGCGTCTGTGTCGGGGTGCACTTGACATCGCTGGCTGGCCTTGGGAGGGCCCCCCCATGGTGGGGCTCGGGTGATCGGCCCCCAAGGCCTCCTGCACCCTATTTCTCTCCCTCCCGGCCGCCAGCTGCGGTCGGCGGAGTCCTTCCACCCAGCTTGTTACTCGTCTACGACACACAGCCGGCTCTCTAAGTCAAACGGCGTCCTTTAGTGTGTTTTAAGCCTGACGGCGTGGCGTAGTGCAGAACTGATGATTCACTGCTTGTCTTCGCTCGGTGCTCTGTCTCTGAGGTTCGTCCACACAGACGTGTGTTCTGGTTTGGTCTGCTTCACTTCCGCGGGGGTTTCCGAGCACAGCTGTACCTGGACTCTCGTCCTTTCTCCTGTCCAGGGCTCTGGTTTGTTTCCTTACCCCCATCGCAGGAACAGTGCTCTGAGTGTCGGTGAGAGCTGGTGGCAGGGGGAGGGGGGG
>NW_020175040.1:2077695-2159434 GCF_003031525.2 Neophocaena asiaeorientalis asiaeorientalis
CTTCTCGGGCCTCTCCAGCCCATCCACCGCGGGGCCAGCACAGCGCCCCCAGGACTGCCTCCGCTCCTGCCCACGAGGGCGTGAAGTGGGCCCTCTTCCAGGTGGACTTGCTCTTCCCTGATCCTAGAGGTCGAGCACCTTTTCATAGTTTATTGGCCAGTCCAGGCGCCCTTTCTGTGAAATGTGTTCATCTCTTTGCCCATTTTCCCAGCTTTTTTGCTTACCCGTTCGTAGGCATAGGCCTTCTTTCTGTTCCCTGTTGTAGACAACCCTAAGGGACTTTGTCCCAGGTTCTAGCTTCTCCTGAGCCCAGCCATCCAGGTGATGTCCGAGCAGCTCTGCACCTGCAGGTGGCTCCCTGGCCCCCAGGGAGGGAGCGTGTCCTGGTGTCAGGGCTCCCAGCTGCAGCCTTGTTGGCAGGAACACTGTCCGGTCCAGCCACCAGGGGGAGGAGCTGCTTCACTGACCGTGTGTCTCAGCTCCTTGAGGCTCTGGGAGATGCCAGCCGGGGAAGGCGTGGGGGTGGGAGTGGGTAGGTACCCCAGGAGGGGATGACCGGACCCCAGGATGGTGACCGGGCCCGCTCAGCCTGGCCAGTGCGGCTGCCTGCCCTCACACTCCCCACCACACCCTTCCCCATGCGGGGCCTCAGCACAGGCTGCTGCTGGGTCTGGAATGCCCATCGTGTTCATCTATCCAGCACGCCCAAGCCCGCCAGTCACCTGCCCCGCGGACTGGCCCCAGGACCACTCCCCCCAACCCCCCCGCGCCAGGCTTCCCCAGCAGTTAGTGTCACTTTGCTCAGAGAAGTGAGTCACTTATGTGATGGCTCATGTGTAGTGGTCACCTTACTTCTTTGAATCTGTGGCCCTTGTTAGAGCAGAATGGAGGTCATCCCGCAGGTCATTCCGCAGGTGAGGGGAGCCTTTCCCTCTCACTGTCCCCCACAGGGATGTCATGGGGCCTCCGACAGCGCCTGCATTTACACCTGCTGTTGTGTCCCAGTGGCCCCGGCCCTTGGTATCCACGTGAAATCCCACACAGGCTGTGAACGGATGTGCTTTATGGGCAATTCTACGTGTTAGATGGTGTGTAGGGAGAGCAATGGTTTTCCCCAAACGTGTGCATGCTGACCCATGGAACCTTTGATGGCAAAGGGGAATTAATTGCCAATCAGATGCCCTTAAGATGGGAAGGTGGTCCTGGATATCTGTGTGGGCCCAGCGCAATCTCAGGTCCTCACCGGTGGGAGGGGATCAGAAGGGGGGTGTCGGAGGAGGAGATGTGAAGATGGATTGTCAGCTTTGAAGATGGAGGAACAGCCACAAGCCAAGAAACGCCAGTGGCCTCTAGAGACTGAAAAAGCCAGCGACGTGGGTTCTTCCCAAAGCCTCCAAGGGGAGCGCATCCTGCCAACGCCCTGACCTTGGCTCCCTGAGACCCTCCGTGGACTTCTGAACCACGCGGGTGTGAGACAGCGCGACACCTGGCGGCGATGGGCTGTGCTGCGTGCTTGCCTGGAGAGCTGGGTTTGGACTCCAGCCCCTCACAGGAGGTCACTTCACTGTCCCTGAGGTCTCTTCTCTCCTCCAGGATGTGACCGCATGGGGAGCAGGGCCAGGCTCTGGAAAAGCACTCAGAACGTGCTGACCACCTTCCCTTTGAGCAATCCCTCCATGGCGTGGTGGCCGCTTGCTTTATTCTCGACAACCTGACAGTGTCTGGTGTGTGCTCAGCAGAGGTGGAGAAGGGGAGAGAGTGGTTTCTTCAGAGCTGGGGGCCGCCCCCGCCCCTCCCTGGTCCACGCTCTCAGAGGCTGCAGGTCCTGCACTGGCGCACTTCCCTTTTGGAATGTCGCTCTACAGACCCACAGCACTGGGAAGGCTGAGAAACAAGCCTTCGGTGGGGTTTTCTGCGATCTGAAACTGGTGGCCTTGGTGTGAAAAGCCTCATGTTTGGCCTGGAACTGGAGTTTGTTAGCTCTTTCCTGGGCTCCACGGCCGGTGGAGACCATCCACCGCTGAGCCTCTGGCGCTGCAGGATGGGCACAGCCTGCCAGGGGTGTCCTCTCAGGTGCCCCCTGCCCGCTCACTCCCGATGGCCCCCTGCCCAGCTCAGACCCTCCTGCAGGAGACTGGTCTGTTCCCCGACGACGTGGCTGCTACCTGTCCTGTCTCTAAGTGGCCTGAGGCCACGTACAGCACGGCTAGGTAGGCTCCTGCATCCACCCCTAACGCTCCTGAGCTTCTGTAGAGAACCTAAGTGCAATGCAGACCCCACCTCCTAAATAGCCCCCAGCCTGGACTTTGGTGTCAGAGCCTAAAGCAAAGAATGGAGTCCCCTTCAAAGCACAGCTGGAAGAAGGGGACTTCCCTGGTGCTCCAGTGATTAAGACTCCGAGCTTCCAATGCAAGGGGCGTGGGTTCAATCTCTGGTCGGGGAACTAAGATCCCACATGCCACAGGGTGCAGCCAAGAAAATTAAAAAAAAAAAAAAAGAACAGCTGGAGGAAACAGCGGAAACATCCACCGCATGGTGGTTTGTTAAGGAAATTATGCTGCATCAATGGTGGAATCCTATGTAGCTGTTAAAAAGGGAGAGCGTATGGAATAGTCTTTGTAAGCACACTATTGAATGAGAGAAGAATGGAACGGAACCATGTTATATATGTTCATATATACGTAAAATGTTATATATGTAAAAATAGAGGAAGATGCATGTATATTCCTTTATAATTTACATAGTCCCTTAGCTCAGTATTTTTCCTCAAGAAAGTTTGATGGAATACACCAGAAATTGGCAGACTTTTTCTGAAAGGGCCAGAGGTCTCTACTGCACTTCCAGGGCCCTGCTGTTGCCGTGTGAAACCAGTCACAGACAATACGTACACAGTAAGCATAACTGTGTTCCAATAAAATTTATTTACAAAAACAGGTGGTGGGTGGGATATGCAGTAATCAACAACGTCAAAGTTCAGAGAGAAAAGAAATATTCTAGAGATAGCTAAGAAATGGCTCGGGATCGTGAACCACAGGCACTCACCAGGCGTGCGCACCTCTCCTCACTGCAAGAACCAAAGCACCTCATCACCAGACGTCCCAGGGACCAGGGCTGAGCCCTCCCCTTTGGCAGAGGTGACATGTGTCATCGCAGGAAAAAGAGACTTTGGCAGAGGAAGGCTCGAGTATCATTCGGAAATCTCGGGCTGCAAGTAACTCCAGGCAGCCTGAACAATGAGGAACATGTATCCTAACAGTGAGCGTCTAGCAGGAAGTCCTGTGGCTCTGCTGTGTCGCCCAGGACCAGGGCCTTCCCATCCCCCATCCCGCCTGGCTCTCTGGACCAGCTGCAGCCCGCTCCTCACGGCAGCGCAGTCTCTGCAGTTCCAGGGGCCCCGCAGCCTAGAAAAGTCTCAGCAGAAGAGCCCATGTCTTCTTCTCCACGTCTGTCAAAGGGCAAGAAGGCCTCTCCCCGAAGCCCCTCCATAGAGCTCCCTTATGTCTCCTTCCCTGAATGGTCCACGTGTTCTGCTAAGCTGACCGCCGGAGACGGGAACAGGATTGCGATGGCCAGTGAGCTGGGAACAAGAAGAGTCGGGGTCCCCCGGCGGGGTGTGCTGGTGTTGGCGGAGGAGTGGGGCGCCTTGACTGTGCACCCCTCAGCTATTCTCTCTTGGTGCTCCAGCAGGGCCTGGGGCGGACAGCATAGGCCATCCGGTTGGGGCTCTCTCTAAGGACCCCTGGTGGAGGGGGCACCACCCTTTGAAAGATTTTCTGGTCTTTCGGTTTTGCTGACCCACTGTGCTCTTGTGCTCAGACTTCCGTCATCTCTGACTCTGACTGTGGCAGACTGCCGATGCCCTCCTTCCAGCTGCACTGGCCCTGCACGGCTCCCACTGCTATGGGGCTGGTTCAGCTGAGACGCGGGCTCCCGCGAGGCCTCCTGCCCATCTGCTGTGTCTGCTGTCACCCTACTCGAATACACTGGACTGTGGGGGACGGTCTTAAAGGACTTCCTCGCCGGGAGACATGTGGCTGACGCACCAAGGCCGGGCTCCTGGGGTGGCCTTGGGGGTCTTCTCTGTGGCCCCATCTCCTTGTCTTGGCTTCCTCGGCTTCCTCTGGTGCTTCAGCCGCCCTGGGAACCGCACCCCCTCCCGCCCTTGCCCACCTCACACGTCCTGGCCTCTGGGCCTCGCTCCCGATGTCCTTGAGGCTGGTCATCCCCGACTCTGGTTCCTGCCCAGGAGGTGCTGAGCGTCCCCTCCTCAGATGAAAATTACATTGAATTGCAGGACGAAAACCAAAATGAAAGCGACCTTCCATCAGTGACATTTTATTTAATATTCATTTTTAGAGCATTTGCTCATTATAAAGTCAATCAGTGAGAACAGTGACGCCTCCTTGACGAGCACAGACTGAGCCGGCGTGACTGGCAGCTGCAGCTTCTGTCAGCATCCGGACCGCTTCCCCCGTGCCCCCTGCTCAGCGCCTAACGATCCTGTCTCACAAGGAACAGAACTAGCAGACAGTCCCAGTTTTATGAGTCCTCCCATGCCACATTGGGACAGCCTTCAATTAAGGGGAGAACAGGGAAGACAGGGACATGTTTGAGGCAGAATCTCTCACGCTATCCAACAACAGGAGGGCAGAGTTACCAATACGGGTCAGAGGAGCAGCATCCAGGGCCGAAAAGAAACCCTGGGTTATCCGTACCCCACCTGGACCTGGAGGGGCCGGGGATTCAGAGCAATCTCAGACCCCATGCACATCTCTCCCTGGAACCCCAAGATGCCACGCCAAGCCCGGGTGTTCTGGGCACTGTGCTTCGGGGGATGCTGATTACGACGGTAATGATAACGAAAGTATCAGCAGCTAAAGAATGCTTCCTGTTTTGCGTCTCGCAGGCACCGTGCTCAGCGCTTCCTCACTCAATTCTCCAACAACCCTAGGGAGCACTTTCCTTCCCATTCTGCACGGGAGGAGAATAAGGCTTTAGAAAGGCTGGGCTGCCCAGAATCATGCAGCGTGCTAAGAAGCAGAGCTGGGACGAGAGCCTAGATCCCGAACTCAGTGCATCTAGAAAAGTCACGGCCCTCCCACGAGGACCCTCCCAACCCCATCCAGGGAAACTAGCAGCTTCCACTGTGATCACGTGGCTGGAGCAGGGGCATCCCCATGCTGGCCACCCAAAGACCCACGCATGTGCCAGGCACTGCCATGGGCACTTGGGGTACACCTGCAAAGACACAGGTGTGGCCCTGCCTTCTGAGAGTCTAGCCTACTCGCGACAGCTCGCCCTGGGTCTGACTGGTCCTGTTTTGTGGTGGCAGAAGCAGGTTTCCAACTGGCTCCAGCTTCCATGGATCTGTCCCTCCTGCCTGGGTTAGCAGCTGGAGCCTGGGGACACGGGGAGCGGTCATGACAGTTACACAGCTCTGCACCGAAGAAAGTGTCTCAGTCTAGGATGGTCTTCCCCTGGGAAAGCTCTAGGGAATTTACCGACTGTTCCTGCTTAAACAAGAGCCTTGTGCATGTGAAACTCCTGGGAAATTGGTGAAGCATAGCTACCAAAATGTGTTCTTTGAATCCACTGGGCTTCCAGAAGCACAGACAGTAAGTAAAATAGATGGATTTCTATGTGTTATTTAAATGTCATCCCTAAATTATATTTTGGGAGTGGCTGTTTTTTTGATTATGCTCAACTGTGGGTGAAGCAGGCGGTTCCATCCTTACCCTCCAAGCTTGGGGAAGACACTGCAAAGCCTGGGTACCGGAGGGCGGACTCTGCACACACCCCCTGCAGCGCCCAGCGCACGCCGCTCTGCACCGGGTCACGACGCATGCAATGCACACGTCCCACACATGCTGTGGGCTCTCCATCCCTAGTGCCTCCTTGGCAGACACCTTGGGGGTCCCACAGAGACACAGACCTCAGTGCCCCCCACCCTCCTCCACTGACTCTGAAGGGGGGGGGATGAGGTCGCGGGGATTCTTCTTCGCCACTAGGCAGACATCATAGCTGTCGTGCATGAGGGCGTTGATGGCTACGACATTCCACTGGTTCTCCCAGGGGTCCAGCTCCAATATCTCTTTGGAGATAATTTCGTGGCGATCTGAAAAACAGCAAAGGAGAACAAAATATCAAATATCACACAGTATTAAATTCAGAGGTCATCATTGCTATTAAACAACTTCCTCTAAAAGGTATTATGCAGCAGAAATGAATTAACGAACAGCTGAATACTGTACTGTGGAAGACAAGGTGTTCCTGATGTTTAAGAAACCAAGAAAGGCCACGTGACCACTCACATTCAGGAGTTATTCACACACACACAGGGCATACTGTTGTCTCAAGTGGAAGGGGTGTGCCGGGGTCATGTTAGCGATTTATTAAAGATGCCAGCAAGGGGGGAGACTGTCCTTAATTCTGCACCTGTAGGAGGAGGTCTCACGACCTCGTGTGAGTCACTGGCCTCCCTGAGCTTACGTTTCCTTAACTGCAGATAGGATGCTGGGATACAGCCAGGGTCCTCGCAGGAGACAGATGGCACAGTCTAACTGGGCAATTTAAGAGAGTTTGGAAAGGTGTGGGTAGCGTTTAGGAAGACCCACGAGGGATGGTACAGCCCCCAGGACTAAGAGCAGCTGGGCCATTGCCACCTGGAAGGCTGCGGGTGAGGGGTGGGAACCGGAACTTGGAGAGGGCAGCTGCCTGGAGCTTAGCCATCCCCAGGGACCCTCCCGGCAGCCCCGCAGAGGGGTGGGGAGAACAAATGCCCTTATTCTACCCTTCTTTCTCCCAACAATTCTGGCTAAACCCAACCAGAGGCCAGAGGGGAAAGGAGCCTGTGAATGCAGCCCACACAGGTCGGCTTTGCAGGACACAGAGTAAGATAGAGAAGGGGTGAGTGGGTTGGGAGGGCAGATGGGAGATTTCCAGCCCAGACGACTGTTTCACAACTTTATGATGATAAGAGGGGATAATGTATGGAAAAGTGCCCTGTCCTGGCATATAACAGTCAATACTTGAAAATGGTCTATGTGCGCTTGTAAAGGATGTGGGTTTTATAGTTGTTCATATATGTCCATTAGGTCATGTCATTCAAATCTTCTACATATTTACTGCTCTTTGTGGGCTTGTTCTGTCTGTTACTCAGAGAGCTGTGTGAAGCTATCCCACTAAGATTATCGATTTGTCTATTTCTCCTTTTAGTTCTGTCAGTTTTTAGTGTACACATTTTGAGTCTGTTATTAAGTGAATACAAATTTTATCATTTATAAATTTATCATTTAATTGACCCTCTTACTCTAGAATAAGTTCCATTAGAATTCTTTTGACTAATATCATAACTAGCAAAGGTACAATTCTAAAGAACATTCTGATAATCTTTGACTTTTAACTGGAACATTTAGTCTATTTACATTTAATGCAATAACTGATATATTTTGGTTTAAATCTAACATCCCATTTGTGAACCGTCCTTGTCTCACTCATTCTTTTCTCCTTTAATGCTGTCTTTTGGACTGAGTGTTTTTTTTTTTGCGGTCCACGGGCCTCTCACTGTTGTGGCCTCTCCCGTTGCGGAGCACAGGCTCCGGACACGCAGGCTCAGCGGCCATGGCTCATGGGCCCAGCCACTCCGCGGCATGTGGGATCTTCCCGGACCGGGGCACGAACCCGTGTCCCCTGCATCGGCAGGCGGACTCTCAACCACTGCGCCACCAGGGAAGCCCCTGAGTGTTTTTTATCATTCCATTTCTTCTCCTCCACTGATTCAGAAATTATAAACCCCATTTGTATTCGTTTTTTTTTTGGCCAAGCTGTGTGGCTTGCAGGATCTTAGTTCCCCAACCAGGGATCGAACCTGGGCCCCGGCACTGAAGGCACTGTGTCCTAACCACTGGATCTCCTGGGAATTCACCCCCATTTCTATTCTTTTGGTGGGGGTTACCCTAGATTAAAACTTGCACACCCAACTTACCAAGATCTGATTAAGCAATACCTTGACCATCCTCTTGGAAGGCCTTAGAATAGTTTAATTATATTTACTTCCCTCCCAATTTATTAGCCTTTGCTGATGTGCATTTTCATTCTATCTGTAGACTCTGAGAGACCTTGTTATTACTGTTCTGTACGGTAAATGCTCACAGAATGACCCGCGTATTTACACTTGCATTGCTCTTCATTCTTTCCTGCATCTTAGACTTTTCATCAGGGTCAGTTTTCCTTATGCCGAAGTACATACTGTAGGGGATGTCTTCTTACGGCAAACTCCTTCAGCTTTTGTTTGTCTGAAAATGCCCTTTTTCACCTGCATTTCCTGAATGAACCTTCACTCCAAAAACACCAAAAAATAGTCATAGCTGACACTCACTGTGTGCTTACAGTGGGCTGCGTGTGCTGTGCTCACTGTGAGCCGGGTGCGCTGAGGTGTTAGATCACATCACCCTGTGGGGCAAGCACCAGTTTACCCCTGTTTTCAGACTAAGGGTTAAGATTCAGAGGACCTGCCTACAGGCACACGGCTAGAGGTGGCAGAGCCGGAATTCCCAGCCAGATCTGCGATCCTCAAAGCCTGTGCTCGAGACCACTGAGCCCTTTCGAATGAAGAAGGACGTGGTGGGACTGTGTTTCCTGCAGCTTGTTGATAAGGCAGGAGGAGACAGGCTCTGTGGGACCCAAAGCTTATATGACTTGGGAGGCCCTCTTTAAGGAACATGTTACAAAATTAGGTATGGAAGTGAGTATTTACTTTTTCCAGCTCTATAGGGGCACAACTGACAAATAAAAATTGTATACATTTGAGGTACACGATGTGATGATTGAGATGTGCACACGCTGTGAAACCATCACCACAATCAAGCTAATTCACACACCCATCGCCCCACATGGTTACGTGTGTGTGTGTGTGTGTGTGTTGAGAACACTTGGCAAATTTCAGGTATACAATACAGTACTTTTTTTGTTTTTTTTGTCCACGTGGCGCGGCTTGCAGGATCTTAGTTCCCTGACCAGAGACTGAACCTGGGCCACGGCAGTGAAAGCACCGAGTCCTAACCACTGGACCGCCAGGGAATTCCCAGTGTTAACTAGAGTCACCAGCCATGTATTAGACCCCCAGAACGTCTTCACTTTATAGCGGGAGGTCTGTAGCTTTTGACCAGTGTCTCCCCATGTCCCCTCCCCCAAGGCCCTGGCAGTCGCCATTTCTGCGCTCTGCTTCTGTGCGTTGGATTACTTTGGATCCCACGTGCAAGTGAGATCACGTGGTACTTGTTGTTCTGTGTCTGGATTGTCTCACTTAGCATGATGTCCTCCAGGTTCATCCTTGGGGGGCAAGTGGCAGGATTTCCTTCTTTTTTATGCTGAATAATATTCCATGGAATAGAAATATACACACACCACATCTTCTTGATATCAGCTCCGTCCAGGACAACTCTGTGATAAAGGGAATGTTCTGTAATCTGCAGTGTCCAATACAGAAACCACTAGACACATTTGAAGTGTGAGACTGAGGAGCTGATTTTTATCTTTCATTTAATTGTAATTAGCTTAAATTAAGAACTTACGTAGACACGAAGCTCAAAATCTTTTTTTCCTTCAGTTTTTTTTAAAAAAATCTTTTGGGTCTGTGACTTTCTGAGACAGGTGTCTCAAAGTCCATGCAGTTCTTGAGGATTTATCCATTTATCTTGTGGTTTGTGTAGTTTCTGTTTTATATGTCTCTGAGCTGTGTTGTTAAGTGCAAAAGGAATCATGCTTGTTGAGTCTGTTAGAGTTCCTGGCGGCACCAGCAGACACGAATTCTGTCCGGCTTTAGCAAAGTGGGGATTTACTGGACAGAAGGTAGCTCGGCAGCTTGAGGGCAGCCGAGAGGGGTGTGGGTGGCCCTGCCACTGGCCTTCTCGCTGTGGCTGCTGGCAGGCGTCAGTGCTGGAAACCACCATTCCCCGCAGAGCCCTGGCGGCGCGAGGCTGACGGGTCTGACCCAGGGGCCGCCCATCGAGGGGCAGACCTCCGGGACGACCGTTTCCTCTTCCTGCCCGTCCTCCTGTTGAGGTGGAGGAGCCTTCTCTGGCTCCTTTACTGCCGGTGTCTTGCAACATGGGTTTTACCACTCCCACACCTGGGTTTCTGTTTCGTTTTGTTTTGGTTTAGCTGGATGAAGGCTTGCAATGTGTTTATTTAAATTAATGCAGGATGGGGCTTGTAAAATTTTAGAGTAGACGGAGTTTTCATTAATTTTGCTTCCTTTCGCTCATTTCAGTGTTTATTGGGGAGACGTATTTTTTTAAACGATGTATGCGTATTACCATCTTTCCTAGAAATCTCTAATTTACATGGAATGAAAGTTACTGCATTAGTGCCAAAGAAGTGAAGAAGGTAATGAGTGAGCTTTCTTGACTGGGAAGGGGAGAGTGTACTGAGTCGTCCCAGACTTGGGTGTGGCTGGGGACTCAGGAAGAAGGCACCCCGGGGATCCGAGCTCCCGCCAGGACCGCCTGACAGGGCACACACCGCGGTGGGCCGTCCGGGTGCTCTCCTAAGCTCCCACCCTAACGGAGCTCAGAGAGCGAGCTGTGTGCCTACCCGTGTGTGTGAGCCTGGGCTCCTGAAACGCTGTCCTCTCACAAGGAAGAAGAAACCGGTGGCCGAATTCAGTGTCAGCTCGTTTCAGTTCAGTTGATTCTCCAAAAACAGACACTTAATGCCACAGCATCTTACTCGCTCGAGGAGTCAGGAAACTCCTGAGGCCCGCTGCCTCCAGGGGTCAGCAGCTGAAAACGTTATTTCATACGAAGCAAATAAAGAATTCGCGTAAGCGTTTGAAGATGACAATGCCAAAGGCATGCTGTGAGTGTGGCAGATGCCTCAGCTGTAGCCCCACGTGCCTTAGGGCTGCTCCCTGTTGTTGGATATCCTTCAGTAGACAAACTTGAGAAGCACCACCTTAGTCTAGATCTCATCGTTCAATTCAGTGAGACTGTCAGAAAACTGAAAACGTGGGATATTTTTTTAGTCCCTTATAGAGTTTTTTTTTCTGACGTGCTCTTCGGTGAAATGCTGACTTGCATTTTATTTATTACAGAAATATAATTGAGGACATTTCTCACTGCCCTATATGAGGCTACGGGGAGAAATTCTCCACGTTTAAAAGCTGTGCCCCTCTAGCAGTGGTTTGTTCCCCTCTGAGGACACTGCAAATCCGTAGCTGGGCGTGTGGTCCTTTCAACTCTGGCCTCTAGAGGGACCAGAGATGAACTGGTGGACCTCATACAGCCAGTGCATGAGAGCGCTGGCGACTTTACCCCCATCTGGCTTGCTTTTTTTTTCTCTTTAAAAAAATTTTTTATTTTACATTGGAGTATAGTTGATTTACAATGTTGTGTTAGTTTCAGGTGCACAGCAAACTGTATCAGTTATACACACACATACATCCACTCTTTTTTAGATTCTTTTCCCATATAGGTCATTGTAGAGTAGTGAGAAGAGTTCCCTGTGCTGTACAGTAGGTCCTTGTTGTTCTTCTATTTTATACATAGTGGTGTGTATATGTCTTTATTTTCCCTTCATCCCATTTCCTGATTTTTTTTTTTTTTTTTTTTTGGCTGCGTTGGGTCTTCGTTGCTGCACACCGGCTTTCTCTAGTTGCAGCGAGTGGGGCCTCCTCTTCGTTGCAGTTGCAGGCTTCTCATTGTTGTGGCTTTTCTTGTTGTGGAGCACGGGCTCTAGGCTCGCAGGCTTCAGTAGTTGTGGCACATGGGCTCAGTAGCTGTGGCTCGTGGGCTCTAGAGCACAGGCTCAGTAGTTGTGGCGCATGGGCTCAGTTGCTCTGCGGCATGTGGGATCTTCCGGGGCCAGGGCTCGAACCTGTGTCCCTTGCGTTGGCAGGCGGATTCTTAACCACTGCGCCACCAGGGAAGCCCCCTGATTTATTTTAATTTCTATCTTATTGTGTCGTGTGCCTCTCTATAAGCCATGTCAAGTTCCATTGCATTTTGAATGAATAGGTATGTCAGTCAATCATAAATCATAAAACGGGGTACTGAGCACAGGCTGACCTGGCCTGTCCAGCTGGTGGGCTTGTCCTCAGGCGGGGGTGTTACCTACCCTCTGTAGCGAGGTGGAGCAAAAAGGGTGGTATAGCTGCCCCCGACTCAAGCAGGAAGGAGAGGGTCATGAGTGTAACCAAGGCGTGACCGCAGTGAGCACCTCTTAGAGGAGGGACCCGGTTTGGGCAAAACCAGAGCCAAAGCCACACGACCGTCTGAGGACGTGCAGTTGCCTCTGTGAACGAGGTTGGGATGCGGGGGAGTCCTTTGCAGCCCCCTGCGGTACATCAGCGTACTGTAAAATCACGTGGCACAGAAACAGTCTTCCGCTGTCTGGAAATTCAGTTAATTAATCAGAGATTTTATATTTTCCACCGACTGAAGGAATGGATGTACAAAATCAGTTTTGATCAAGGGGTAACTGGCATCCCAAGTAGTGACTATAAACAAACTTCTGAGTATTCTGGGCCTTTTTCTTTGCTTTGGCCGTGCCGTGCATCGCGCAGGATCTTAGTTCCCTGAATAGGGATCGAACCCCTGCCCCCTGCACTGAGAACGTGGGGTCTTAACTACTAAGCCACCAGGGAATTCCCTGGGCTTATTTATAAGAAACATAGAATGTGTTTTACCCTTCGAGATACACAGGAGTTCAAATAGGAAATGGTGCTTTCGAGAAAATTAGTTTTTTATTTTCTTTTTCTTAAGAAAAATACTTTAAAAAATGAGATTAAGCAAGTGGAAGGTCTGTGAGGTGAATTGATTTGATAAAGACCACTGTATTGGGACTTCCCTGGTGGTGCAATGGTTAAGAATCCGCCTGCCAATGCAGGGGACACAGGTTTGAGCCCTGGTCCGGGCAGATCCCACATGCCATGGAGCAGCTAAGCCTGTGCACCACAACTACTGAGCCTGCGCTCTAGAGCCCACGAGCCACAACTACTGAAGCCTGTGAGCCACAACTACTGAAGCCCGTGCACCTGGAGCCGGCACTGCGCAACAAGAGAAGCCACTGCAGTGAGAAGCCCGCGCACCGCAACAAAGAGTAGCCCTCACTCACCACAACTAGAGAAAGCCCGCGCGCAGCAACAGAGACCCAACGCAGCCAAAATAAATAAATTTATATATTAAAAAAAGACCACTGTATTTCATGTAAACATCAACACACTGGGATTCAGGTCTACTATTTTATTATTTCTTTTATGTTTTGCTCCTCTGTTTCCCCTTTCCTTCTTCCTTTTGGATTACGTGAATATTTTAAATATCCCATTTTGATTTATCTTGAATTTTTAAGCATTCTTCTTTGTATAGTTTGTTTTTTGGTAGTCGTTCTAAGGATTACAGTAACTTTTTTAAAAAAAATATTTATTTATTTATTTTTGGCTGTATTGGGTCTCTGTTGCTGTGCACGGGCTTTCTCTAGTTGTGGTGCGCGGGGGCTACTCTTTGTTGTGGTGCATGGACTTCTCACTGCGGTGGCTTCTCTTTGTTGCGGAGCACGGGCTCTAGGCATGCGGGCTTCAGTAGTTGTGGCACACGGGCTCAGTAACTGTGGCTTGCGGGCTCTAGAGCACAGGCTCGGTAGTTGTGGCACACGGGCTTAGTTGCTCCGCGGCATGTGGGATCTTCCTGGACCAGGGCTCAAACCCGTGTCCCCTGCGTTGGCAGGCGGATTCTTAATGACTGCTCCACCAGGGAAGCCCAGGAGTACAGTAACTTTTAACAGACTATTTCGCTGATACTTCATCACTTCAAGTGGGTGCAGGAACCCCCCTCACTCCCATCTAGTCCCTTAGCCTACCTACCCCATTACGTTTAATTGTCACCACAAGGGAGACAGCCCTCTCTGTGTAACACTAACCCACACTGAGAACACTATCAGACAGTGTTAAAATTTTTCCTGTCGACTGCCATTCATGTGCTAAAGAACTGAAGAGGAGAAAAATGTCCATTATATTTACCCGGGTATTCACTATTTCTCTTTGTCTTCCTGGATTCCTGAGGTTCCACGTTTCTCAGCGATACCAGTTGCCTTTCATTTGAAGAATTTTCTGTAACTTTCCTTTTTTAGAGCAGGTCTGCCTAATACGGTGTATTACACTGATTAATTTTTGTACGGTGAACCAGCTTTTCATTCCTGGCATAAAGCCTGCTTGGTTAGAATGCATAATTCTTTTTGTATGTTGCTACCTTCAGCTTGCTAGTATTTTACTGAGCATTTTTGCAACCGTATTCATAAGGGATGTTGGCCCGTAGTTTTCTGGCATGTCTTTGTCCAGTTTTGGTATCAGGGAAATTCCGGCCTCATAGAAAGAGTTGGGAAATGTTCCGTCCTTTTCTATATTCTGTAAGTGTGTGAAGAGTTGGTGTTATGAGCTCTGATCTTTTGGAAACATAATGTTGGCTTCCTCACTCTGTGCTGGGGGTGGAGAACAGAGTTTTTGATTCTGACTTTCCTCTGCTGAGTCAAAGAACTCCACAGGTCTGTCAAGAGCTGTGAAGAGTCTTAGACTTTACAACACGAAACTCCTGGTCATAGAGGAAGGATGGGGTCGCTCGTAGCAACAGCAGCAGGCAGTGTGTCCGCATTTTAAAAGTACAGTTATTTGAGCCGCAAATCTCACAGGGCAGCATGGAGAGTGTCAGGGGACACCTGTACAATCAGTGGGCTGGCTTGTAGGAGGGGAGCCCTAAGCTTAGGAACCGGAAGCTTTTATAATGGCCCTTGCGGTGGGGGGAGACACCGTCTCTCTTTTCTAAGGTTGTCTGCTGTACAAACACGCTTGAAAGGGTCTTCCAGAACAAAGGCAGGCAGTGTCTCTGCTCCCAGATGCTCAGAGATGCATGAGACCCACAGAGGATTACCTCCCAGCAGGCTCACCTGCTAATATTTTCCTTAATACTCCCCTCATTGTTCCTCTCTTACGTGTACTCTATTTATTAATACTCCCCTCATTGTTCCTCTCTTACATGTACTCTATTTATGTATCTCAAATTTGCTTTTGTTTTATCAGTTATACACACGCACGATTTAAAGAGCCAAACAGCTCAACAAGGTTCAGGCCTTAAAGATGGTTGTGTCCTACCCACCTCCCCATTTTCTGCCTTTCAACCTGGCTGATTCTTCTGGCACTGAACACTGTCATCTATAAATAACATATTTTATACTATTGCAACTTCTTTTTTTAAAAAAAAATATTTTCTTTATTTTTATTATTTTTTTGGCTGTGTCGGGTCTTAGTTGTGGCACACGGGATCTTCACTGAGGCACGCGGAATCTTTAGTTTGCGGCACACGGGCTTCTCTGTAGTTGAGGCTCGGTAGTTGTGGCACGCGGGCTTAGTTGCCCCGTGGCCCGTAGGATCTTAGTTCCCCGACCAGGGATCAAACCCGCGTCCACTGGACCATGAGGGAAGTCCCTATTGCAACTTCTTGGTTTCTCAGATGAAGCCATGCACTCCTGACTTCCACTGTAGAAAATGTGGTTTCAGCTTTCTTCCACATCCCCACCGTGTGTGCCCCACTCCCCTGAACGGTTGAGGCTCCGTGTTTACCACTGACATGATTAGACGTGATTGTTATCAGTGCCATTCACACATGACCGGGTGACACACTCTCCTTTCCTGCACAACTGCTTGTTTCCTCTCAAGTCAATTGTTTTATTTTTGTTAGTTTTCATTGCTCTTCTCCAAGTGTCTAAATCTTGCAGAATATTAAGATTTGATCAGTTTTCTCTTCTGGAAGTCCCCTCCCCCAGAGCCTTTGACCAGCTGCCTTCTGAACTGGCTGTTCAGGCCACTGTACAAGCTGTCATCCCTGGATCTCCCCTCAGTATCCTTCCCTCCACTGTGTTTAATCCTGTCTCCTGGCCCCCTGCCCTCTAGTACTTGGCTTAGGTGTTCGTTGTTGGGAAGAAAAACCTAACAGAAGGGAGCACAGGAGATAAATTTTGGGAACATTGCATGTCTGAAAACGTGCTCCCACACTTAGAGGTCCGGCAAGTACGGAAGTGTAGGTAGAAGGTAACTTTCCTCTAGGGTTTTTGAAGGCATTAGCTTAAGTTTCTTCTAGCTTCCAGTGTCACGTTTCCTAAGTGTGGTGCTATTCTGATTCCTGACACTTTCTATGGATGAGTCCTTTCTCTCTGGCAGCTTTCAGGATCCTCATTTGTCCCCGGCGTTCTGTGACATTGCAGGGATGTGCTTTACTCTGTGTCCGTTTTCTTCCACTCTGCTGGGGATGAGGTGTTTCCTTTCAACTGGTAACTTTAGTTCTGGGAAATTTTCCTAATTTATTTCATGGATGTTTTGTCCCTCCATTTTCTCTATTCTTTTTTTTTTTTTTTTTTTACTGAAACTCCTATTCAACGATTGGACCTCATGGACTTACTTTCTTTTTCTCTCATTTTCTATCTAATTGCTTTTTGCTCTGCTTCCTGAGAAGTTTCTTCCACTCTACACTCCAAGTTTTCTATTGTATATATAAGTTCTGCTGTCATATTTTTAACCTCCGAGGACGTTTCTCCTCCTGGCACAGCCCGTTTCCTCCAGTTGCTTTTCTTCTTTTATGTTTTGATTTCTGTCTTTTCTGTACATGCTTTCCTCAAAGGTCTGATGAGCCCCAGCTGTTTGCTCATCTTTAAGAGAGGGATACCATGGAAGCCTTTCCTGTGAGGTTCTCTGCGGGGTGATTTGGCTTTGCCTTATTTTGGGGCTGGTCAGATTCCCAAAGAAGAATCCTCCTGTCTCCTGCCTGGAGGTTATGGCTGCCCACGTCTGGGAGCCAGAAAACGAAGAAAGCTGCTGATCTCAAGATTCAGTATGTAGCTGTTCTCTTCAGCTCCCTGTTTTTAGTACTGATTGCCTCCCCCACCCCCATCCTTAGCTTCGGTCTTTGTTGGGGTGCAGGAGGGGCTTTATCTCAGTGTCGAGGGAAGGGCAGGAGATTGGGGTCTTCCTGTCTTTCCGCTGTCCTCGTGTTTTCAGCGTCACCTTCATTCCCTCTTCCAGACTTGTCCACCCCCAAGACTCCCTGGGGTTCTGTGGTTTGTGCTTCCTTTTCCTGTTGCCAGGTTAGCACTGAACTGTCTCATGTCTGGGCAGTTATTCATCCATCTGCTTTCCTGCTTCCTAAATTGTGTTGCTGTTGCCCTCTCTCCTCTTCTCTTTGTCTGACTGTGTTCATTCCATTTACCGTCATTTTCGTGGGACGTGGGAGAAAACAGTGTTCAACCTACTATTTTAACCAATATGCAATTACTATGTTTATTACGTGTTTTGGTGTCTATCTTTCCCATCAACTGTTGAGCATCTCAAAATTGTAGCCCAAGTGCCTCTAAACAGTTTGTTTCAATACATTTTTATGGAATTAACTAAACAGATTAAAAGAGTACTTTCTTGACTGTGGTTTTTTGAGTAAATAAATGGGATGAGTAGGTTTGTGTCACACAAGGAGAGAAAATTCAGTGCCTCTTTTTAGGTCTGACGCTGAGATCTCTAGTTTGTAATGGGCACGTTAATATGCAATTGTTCTGTTTTCCATAAAACCCCACTGACAACTCACTCAGCTAATCCGGGACAATTTTCCATCTTAAAACCAGATAGTTAAAAGGGACTTTGAGAGCTCGCATAGTAAATCCCTTTCCCTCTGGCTGGAAGCATTATTAGTCCATTACAGTTTCAAGAAAAGACATTGGCTCAGAGCGTGAGTTCAGACATTCTTGAAAAACTGGGGATATCAATTCTCTAACTCAGTATTATACAAAGGAAAATAGGACAAGGAAACAAGACAAAAGAGAGTATCTTCTAGATCCTTAGACACTAATTACCCCCCACTGCTCTGGAGTGGGGCTCTGGAGGTCCTGAGGCTGCCCTCTGTATTCTCTGCCCTTCTCTTCTGGTCAAGAGAAAGCCTGCAGCCAGGGGATGGAGAGTAGGGCCCTGGCGGGGGGTGGGGGGCGGGTGGCGAGTGGTCCAGCACCTGGGCGCTCTCTGGTCTCCTCCAAGGCCTCCTCACTCACGGGGTTGCAACAGGGGTCTTTACAAGATCTCCTTGCCCTGCCAGGTTTCTTGCTACTGTGACAGGTTACTACCTTTACACAAGCATGTGATGTGTAATATAAAAAAAATTAGAACCGTTAAAAAAAACATTTTGGAAAGTTGTCTGAAGAACAAATAGAGAAAGAAAAATTGAAGCTTCTTATCATGAGGACTTTCAAGAATACAAAAACCAGTAAATAGGGAATTCCCTGTCAGTCCAGTGGTTAGGGCTTCATGCTTTCACTGCCAAGGGCCCGGGGTTCGATCCCTGGTCAGGGAACTAAGATCCCACAAGCCGAGTGATGCAGAAAGAAAAAAAAAAATCTAGTAAATAAAGCTCCTGTAGCCATTATCCAGCTTTCACAATGATCAACATTTTACCAACGTTGTAAAATCTATTCTTGCCCCCCATCCCCATTCACTTTTTAAAAAATATTTGCTGGAGTAGATGAACACAAATTCCAGACAGCATGTCATTTTCATCCATAAAAACTTCTACACAGTCTCTCATCGTTCATAACGTTTTTCCTTTTTCTTCCTCTTTCATATAAAACTACAATGCCATTATTATTGTGACCTAAAATTAACCGTTCCTTAATATCCTCTAATACTCCAGTCCACACTCAGATTTCCCAGATTACCTGAAAAATATCTTTCTCCACAAGATTTGTTTGAATCAGGAGCCAGATAAGGTCCACTCATTGTATTTGGTTCATATACCTCCTAAGTCTCTTTTAATTTCTAATGAAAACTTTATTCTTTAACTTACATGTAATTCTGTGCTTTAAAAATGAAGGGCGGCGTATAGCAGGCTTGGTTTTGCTGCAGGGGCAGCTCTATTTTAATTGGGCATGCTTCCAAAATTGTAAGTACTCCTGGGGCATGTTTTTCCTGGCTATGTCCTGGCCTAGTACTTCTATTAGGAAGGTTAGACTTAAACTGTTAATCATTTTTACTGTAGCTGCATTCTATCTTACTTACTCATGCAACTAATCAAACTTTGGAGACAGTTAATTATTAAATTTGTGCATATTAAAAAATCTCCCTGGACTTCCCTGGTGGTCCAGTGGGTAAGACGCCGTGCTCCCAGGGCAGGGAGCCCCGGTTCAATCCCTGGTTGGGGAACTAGATTCTGCATGCCACCAACAGCCCGCATGCCTTGACTAAAAGATCTGGTGTGCCACAACTAAGACCCGGCACAGCCAACCAGAATAAATAAACAAATATTTTAAAAAATAAAATAAAGAATAAAAATCTCCCTGTTACTTTAAAAAACTATAAATCCGTACTGTAGATTGCAATGATGGTGGCAATTAGATATGTGGAAGCTGAGTTTGGTAATAAACACGTAGATTAGGTATTATCTTAGAAAGGCTTTCAAGCAATTTATTTCTCATGTCAGTAGTGGGGAGTAAGAGAGTTTTCCGAGGGCAGGATTTCAGTAAAGATCAATAAATGCAGAGCTAACCCCCCGCGTTTCTGGTCATTCCCCTATTTCCATGCGGTCTTCATATTTTTATTTATTTTTAAAGAAATATTTATTTTGGCTACCCCAGGTCTTAGATGTGGCAGGCGGGCTCCTTAGTTGCAGCATGTGGGCTCCTTAGTTGCGGCATGCAAACTCTCAGTTGCAGCAAGCATGTGGAATCTAGTTCCCCGACCAGGGATTGAACTCGGGCCCCCTGCATTGGGAGCACAGAGTCTTATCACTGCCCCACCAGGGAAGTCCCTCTTCATATTTTTAAATCTCTCCTTTAGTCCTACAATCTGGCATTAGCCTACCCTCCCCCATTTCTCCTCTTGTGTTCAGCTCATGTTTATTGTGTGTCTGCTGTGTGCCAGACACATTACAGACCAGATCTCACTTAATTCTTACGACAGCCCGTGGAGGGAGTAGCCCCACTTTGTGGACGTGAAAACCCAAGGTCAGAGGTTGGTGAGTTGCCCAAGGTCACTGCTTTTGCCAGTGCCCCCTGCTCTTAGGATTGTTCGTTGGGTCAGTTAAGGGAGGTGAAAATCGACATCAAAGGAGGTTACAAAACATTTAAAACTCGGCCAGTACCTGCTCCGTGGAAGCCCCCGCAGACGTACAGCTTCCCGTCCACGGCTCCTGCATTGGTAGAATTGGTGCGAAGTGAGAGCAGGGGGCTGGGCATGGGTGGGCCCTCCCTCCAGAAGTCCCCGTCCGGGTTGTAGATCTCCACTGTGTCAAGGCACTTCCGAACCTGACCCTTGTCTCGACCTATGCAGCCGATTCCACCTGCAGAGGGTGACACAGAAAGGAGGTGACCAGAGCTGAGATGTCCCCATGGGCAGTGCCCCCTTTCTGCCGGGTCTGTATCTCAGGCTCGTGGACCTTGGTGTGCTTCTGTGGCCTGGTGCTGCTTCTGAGATAATTTGTAAGCAATGGTAACGTCTACTGTGGGCTCCATAGCCAAGGCTAATCTCGTTTTATCCATACTATTCTGTTTGTGCTCACCCATGAGGCTGATTCCACCACAGGCTTTATAACCTACAACATCCAACACTGGCTCACACAATGACCCTCCCTTTAGAGGAAGAATTTCCGGTTTGAATGTGAGGGTGACCCGGTTCTGACATCTGCCTTCCTGTTCGTTATGATTCCACAGACCTGGCTAGAGAGGCAAACATCCTTTCCATCCCCATCATTGCCAGCCTGTCTCTCCTTCTCTTCTTGTTTATTTTATTTTTTATTTTTGGCTGCTCCGCACGGCATGCCGGTTCTTAGTTCCCTGACCAGGGGTCGAACCCGGGCCCCCTGCAGTGGAAGCACAGAGTCCTAACCACTGGACCACCAGGGAAGTCCTTCTCCCTCTTTTTTTTTTTGCGGCAAGTCAGCTGACAGCTTTATTGCATTGGGGAAGGGGACAGATTGCTCAGGAGCTCTTGGTGGGGCGGGTCCGCTTCCTCTTCACCATCACAGGCTTCTGGCTGCGCAGGATGGCGCTGGCTCTGCGGATGGCAGCCATACGCAAATCCGGGCGGTACTTGTTCTTTCGGATCATGTGCCGGCTGCTGCTGAGGGTGGCCCGGGCGTTCTTGTTGATGGTGGACCGCACGTAAGAAGTGGCTGGCTTTCGCTGGCCGGATCTCCGCTTCATGACCACCACGACCCCTTTGCCGTCCTCCGCCGGCTCCACGCCCACAGTCTTGCGGTGAATGAGCTCGTTGTAGCGAAAGGAGTTGCGGGCCTTCAGGTTATTGGGTTCGGTGCTGTACGTCTGCTTATTCCTCTTGATCAAGAAGCTGGAGCAGTTCCGCACGACCATCCATTGCAGATGCGCGGACATGGCGGCAGCTCCTCTTGTGGCGGTGGCCGGATACGGCCCCCTCTTTACTTAAGTGGCAGGAATTTTTCCCCATTAGAGCAGGGCCAGTCTTTGGTAAATTTCAGGTTTGGGGGTCGGAGGGAAGCCCCAAACACAAATGCGTGATGCGTCTTCCATTTTTGAGTGACACAGTTCCTTCGGTAGATATTCCCTGGTTACCTGTTACTCGCAGGGCAGCATGCTCAGGATGAGGAGCTGAGAAGGACGAGCGAGGGATGTTTCTTGCCGTTATTAAGAACTTAATGGGGTGGGGCCTTCCTGGCGGTCCAGTGAGTGGGACTCTGCCTTCCCGTGCAGGGGGTGAGGGTTCGATCCTAGGTCGGGGAGCTAGGATCCCGCATGCCTCGCGGCCAAAACATCAAGGCATAAAACAGAATCAGTATTGTAACAAATTCAATAAAGACTTGAAAAATGGTCCACATCCGAAAAAACTTAAAAAAGAAAAATTAATGTGGTGCAAAGGGCCATATACACAAACAGATAGCGACATCACGACAAGTACCTTAAAAGAGATACACATTACACTCAGAAGTCCAGAGACTGTAGCAAGTAGCAGAAATATCATTTACATAATTGTGACTTTAAGTACAACGCTGCATGGGAAAGTAATGGCATAAGAATTTCCAATCCGCTGTAATAAGAAGCACAAGTTTGTAGGTGACCTTTTTTGTACCACAACGAAAGGTCTTAAATGTCAGGGCTATATTTCCTGATCTGAAGCGTGGCTCCTGGGATGGAGGTGCATCCCCTGGAAGGAGAGACAGTCCTCTCTTTGGTGCCCTCATTCCATGCAGACCCAATCTGGTGACCTGGTCTACACGACCAATCAAAGTTGGGGGAGTGCTGGCCTCAGGCTACCCGTGGAGGGTCCTGGAAGGGTCAGTGCAGTGGGGTGTGGGTGAGGGCTTGGCTCTGTTGTTTATAGCAACACCAAGACCAGAACCGAGACTGCTCTCATCACATGGCCTTTACTCAATGTGTCACTTAGAGATTAATCACATGACACCTCGTGGCATTTCCTCTTTTATGTGATTTAATTCCCTTTCCCATCGTCATGCTGGTCGGATGGTCCTTCCGTGCATCGTCACGTGGTTTCCTATCTTCCTTCAGTACTGCACCCCAGGACCTAGCACAGCGCCTGCCTGCCATGTGCGGGTCTGGAGTGAATGAACCAGAAAGTTACTTTTCCTCAGCTTCCTCTGGCCTAGTGGATATGTTACAGGCTCACTGAGGGCAAAGACCACTTTTCACCTGTCTTCTATCTCACAGTGCCTGACACATGGTACTCAGTGAATCCGAGAAGATTGATGGGAACAGCTTATTTTCACCCTGGTTGGGACTCACGCAGACATAAGAGGACTTCAGAGGGAACCTTTTTGTTCTCTTTGCCTATGGAGCCTGGCCTGTTTCCTGTCTCAGTACGAACCCAGGGATCAAGGCTATAAACTCAGGAAGCTCTTAGCTGCTTTCCCTCTTTTCCGCCTGGATAAATAATTTAGCCCGTTACCGTGCCAAGTCTGAGCAGCAGCGTTTCCAAGGAGGGGACACGCCGGCCTCAGTTAACTGCACACTCTGTTCACAGGCCCTCTTCCAGTGTGGCGCTGGGGCAGCTGGAGGCTTCTTAGTCCAACAAAAAGTGGAATTTCCTATCTGTGGGGCAGGATGGGCTTAAAGAAGAGGATTTATCTTTAGCAGTTGACCATGGCAACCACCCATCAGGTAAGAACAAGATGATTTGACTACCTGCTCCGTAAGAGATACTATTCGGCTGGTTTACATTACGAGCACTTTAGAAGACCAGTCTGTGGGGGCAAACAGATGAAATGCAAGTCGCTCAGAGCTAGTCTGGGCACACCCAGCAGCCAGCAGCCTGGGCGTAATCAGAAGTGCACATAAAAGCCCGTTAAGAAAGCTTCCCCAGCATAAAGCATATAAAGAATGGGTATTAATCTCTCGGTTGTTGAAATAATTAGAGTGCTTGTCATTTTCGTTTCCCTTTTACTAAGTGTATTTAATTATAACGTTCAGCCTTTACGCTACAAAACTAAACTTCTACATAGGTACCCTTTCTGTTTGGTTGTCAGACAGTTCACAGGCTCCGCTCGGGTGACACGGGCTTGCAGGCTCTGCCTTTGTTTCTGACCGCCTGCCCCTGAATACACTCTCTGTCTCACTTGGATGTAATTCTACCACCAAGTACACTCTCAGCACCACTCTGTTACCAGCGACTTAATGAGCTTAAACTGAAAGTGAATGCTGATTAGATAAATAATCAAATAAAAGCATGGTCTTTATTAATAAGTCAGCACCAGCACGACAAGAGAACTCTTTTGATCCTGGGGTAGGATCAGCACATCTTTAGAATTTCAATGAGATAACTCATATCTTTAATTTACATGCCATCAGTACCTCTGCGCCTGACTTTCCTTTATTTAAAAACAGGCAAATAGAAGTTATCTTTGCAAGTCATACCCCAGTGGACCTCCAGTGCAAAATATATACTTTAGGTTTTATTGGTGGGGTCAGGGGGTGTGGATTATAGAAGAAGATGCCTCTCTCTCCTCTTTTATTTCTACCAAGATGAAGGCCTGCTTTCTTTGTGTTTGGTGGTCATAGAGTCTTTCCCTCTGCAGGGCGTGGGAGGAACCGTCTCCCCACACCAAGCCTGGCCGGGCACTGGCAGAGGTCGGGGGCGTGATCCTTCCCTGACATCCTCTAGGACTTACTGTCCATGGGGCCTTGAACACAGCGGGGCTGGTTCCTGACGTCCTTCTGCCTGCAGTCCTGCCTTCAGGTGACAGGCTGCACCCCAAAGGAGAGGGTGAGTCTGGAGCAGTTCTCACCAGCTCCCAAAGTTGCTTGCACGGCTCAACAAGCTTTAATAATATATTCACTGTTGAAGGCTCCCGTGGGCCAGGGAAAAAGCATGTGGGCTTTCGGAAACAGACCATGGTTCATATGCCTGTGTCACCACTTATAGCTGGACAACTTTGGTCAGTACAATTTCTCTAAGTCTCAGTTTTCTCATCTGTTAAGTTTCGGATAATAATTCCAATTTCATAAGTTGTTGCAAAGGTTAACTTATAGGTAACTATGTAAAGGTGGAGGAGGGCGAGGAGGATGGACATGCGCTGTAAACTATTCCCAAGTACTATGATGGGAATTTCCTTTTAGTTCTTCCCGTGCACTCCGTGTGATGGTCATTCTTCCTCTCTCGTGTTCCAGGACATTGTGTAAGTGAAGCAGGGCTCACTGAAGCCGCTGGTCTTAGGTCTGCGTGATCTCAGTTTAATTGTCCGCTGCATCTATGATTGATGGCTGTAGGGGCGAAGCTCTCTTAAATGTTTACTTTGAGGTTGGATAGAGCCAGTCAGAGGCTGAAGGGCTGAGAAATAAGCTGAGCCTTCAGGTGGGGAGAAAGTTTCGCTGACACGATGGATCAGAGTAATGCACTGGTCGAACATTCGAGAGGGGTAGGAGCTGTCAGGTGGCAGCATAGGAGACAGTCACGCTAATATAATGCTCGCGACAATGTCCTTCTCACCCTGGTTGTCTGCTCTCTGGTTTTCTTCTTCACTCATTTCGGAGCTCCAGATTTGGAGCCTAAAGCGCTAGAAGACATGATCTAGCTTCTTGTCCCTTCTTAGGGCTCTCTTGGGTATTTTCAGAAAAAAAGCCCTTCAGGACAGGGTGGAAAGCAGGCTCATCTGCCTTTTGCAAACTTCCGGGTCACGCTGTAGGCCTGTCTAAGTGTGTTGGGCTCACAGGACACGGGCGGTGGTGCTCTCTCGTGTGCGCACACCCTTTCCACCCACTAACCCCTCCCTGCCCTTCGCCAGCCTTTTCTTGCTAAGAAAACGTCCATCTGCATTCTGTTCGCTCCTCAAAACAGACGACCAGGAAAATCAAATAAAAGAGCTGAAAGGGCGGACCAAGTTGCACTGGCTAGAGCCTGGATTTGCTTGAGTTTGGAGGGAAACTCAGGTGCTTGAAATGTCTTATCATTGCCAAGAGGAAATGTAGACAGTTGACCAGAAAGTTCTGGCACTGAGCCTTGGGTGCCAAATAAGCTGCAATTACAGAATCACTGTCCCATCTGTGGCTGATTCCAGATGACCCCTGGGCTTCCGTCCGGCCCAGCCCTGGGCCTCGGATTTCAACGCGCCTCGCCCGTCAGTTCTTTCCAATCCTGGGCTCATCTTTTCCTTGTTTCTTGCCAATCCCACTTCCCCAGCCTGTCCTGCAGGTCCAAAAGCTGAGCCCACAGTGGGGGAGGGAGAGCCCGGGGTCGTGGTTGGGAGCCCGAGTGCAGATGCCACAAGTTCAGACTAATGTCACTGTCCCCACGCCTGCTCGTCACCCAGTTCTGCCGACAGGACCCCTCAGACATCTCAGGCCTGTCCCTCCCCCGTAGGTGTACAGAGCTTGGATGACCGGACACCGCACTGCGCCGTGCTCACCTTCCTTCCCCTCCCATCGCCCCCCACCCCGCATCCCCAGCACCCTGTGCTCCAGGCTCTCCCAGCTGCCTGCAGTTCCCCAAACAGTGAGGTTATTCATCTCCAGGCCTTCGCTTAGGCTGGTCTCTGCCTGGACTGGCCTCTCCTCCCCAATGTGACAAACTCCTCTTTCAAGGCTCAACTCTGTAGCCACCCCTAGGAAAGCCTTTGTATCTCTGCAAGCGGCCATTCCCTCCTAGAGCCTCTGCTGCCCTCTGAACAGAGGTCAAGATTCCTATAAATAGTGCTGCTCTTACTTATCTCTGTGTGCGTTTCCCTATTTGATTAGGCTGTAAGTCACTGGAGGGCAGAAGAATGTCTAATTCACATCTGTATGCCCCACGCTTTTCAGCCGGGGCAGACGGTCAAGAAAAAATAACTGAGCGCGTGAATGGACCAGCTTCTCACTCACCTGCATCCCGGGTACTTTTTTTTTCTTCTTATGCTCTTTTGTCAAAACAAAAAGTGATGACTAGCTTTCCAGAATGTGTCAAGCGCTGAGTCCAAACAGCTGAAAACTCACTTCCTGTCAGATAATAAATATTACCTTCTTAAGGATATAGGACCCTCAGTCCAGCTATGGAGAGAAATTGTTGGTGTCTGTTGTTGGGCTCATTTTCCCCCCAGGTCTGCCTGCCTGAACCATCACTAACCTCCCTTAACTTGGGCTGGACATAACCTAACAGGACACAGGCCAAGTTTATACTAGTACTTCTCTCAAGTGACCCTGCAAAGAACCATTAATCAAATATATTCCACACCTTGGAAATGTAGACACACAAGATGTAAAGTATGAAGGCGAAGTATGCATCATTCTGTTCCCTGAGTTTCTTCCAAAGGAGGCTTGACAGTATGTGCTGAATAGCTACTATAGAAAAAAGGTCTTGACACTTCCCTGGCGGCCCAGTGGTTAGGACTCTGGTGCTTTCACTACTGGGGCCCACGTTTCATCCCTGGTCGGGGAACTAAGATCCCACAAGCTGCATGGCACGGCCAAAAAAAAAAGAAGATCTTAATAAGTCTTTGGTATGTTTATCTTTTGTGTAAATAAAATGATTTACAGAAAGTGATAATTTGTGCTCATTTCTATATTTACCCAAGAACAGGTAAAGGAAGGGAGTAATTTAAAAAAATGATCACATGTATAAATGGATAAAGTAGTTGAAGATAATACATTTTACTCAAAATGACAGGATTTTAAAATAATTGATATCTTCTTCAAAACATCATAGTTTTTCCATTTCAAGTCTTCATGCTGTTTTAAAACATATATTACGTTATTCCCCACCGTAGTGAATTTGACGATTTCAGATTGAACATTTTCTTAAGGATTCAGAAGTAGCAATACGATCTGTTTTCACAATATGCTATGGACATAGATGGTTCTATACACTAGGCTACATGAAGACATACCTAAGATTTGCTTTGTTGAACAAAATTCTTTTTTTTTTTTTTTTTTTTTTTTTTTTTTTGCGGTACGCGGGCCTCTCACTGTTGTGGCCTCTCCCGCCGCAGAGCACAGGCTCCGGATGCGCAGGCTCAGTAGCCGTGGCTCACGGGCCCAGCCGCTCCACGGCATGTGGGATCCTCCCGGACCGGGGCACGAACCCGTGTCCCCTGCATCGGCAGGCAGACTCCCAACCACTGCGCCACCGGGGAAGCCCTGTTGAACAAAATTCTTGCTATCGGTGTGGCTTTTAGCAATTTACCTCTTTTCATAAAAGCAAAGCATAAAACATGTAGTAGCACAGGGCTTTGGCTGTGTTCTCTTAAGCTTTTCTGCAAACATAAACAACAAGTCAGAGGCCTGGACAACATCCTCCTAAGACATTTCTCATCTGTTCTCAGTAGCATCATCATCTCTGTCCATCAGGGGTTTTCACACTGTAGAAGCTTCCGAACATTCTCTCATTTCAGCGTCAAAAACACTTTAAACTTCTAGTTAGTTTTAAGCAATCTGTAAGCATACTTTGGCTATCCATTTCCTATCCGTACTACGTGTTAGAGAATAACAAGTTTAAGGTGTTTTTTCTTCCATAAGACACCGTCTACTGAGAAATCAAAGACAAATATGAAACCATTATAATACAGCATTGTAATTATACATTGACCGAATGGAGTGCAATTTCTCACTAATTGTCACGATGAAATGTGGAACTGTCCACACTTTGTGAATTTGTAGGATGTCAGTGATGAAAATGACTAAAGCTAAGCTGCGATTTGAGAGCCATAGGCAAACTTTGGCCTCTGAGAGTACTTAGTTCCGGGCTCCCCACTGAGGGTGCCAGATCATCAAGGTGAAGCTCCTTCATAGGATGAACTGCAGATACATTTCATGGACACTGACATCAAAAACATGGTGAGTCATTCGGTGCAGTTCAAATCCAAGTCTTTTCTCAGAATAAACAGACACTGGCATTCCCTGGAGAACTTCTCTGGCCGTTGAAAAAGTACATTTCTTTCCTTGTTCAACCTGAGCTTGAGAAGTATGTCTCTAAGCCCAGAACGCTCTTGGAATGAGTTCAGAACGTACCCAACAGCCTGCTCTGATGACCTGTGAGTGCAGGATGCTCTGACCAGTGGGCTGACCTAGCTTCCTGGAACACACGTGCTGTCCAAGGGAAGACACCTTGCCTCATTCATCTCTGGGTCGCTCCTAAAAGCCAGCTCAGGGCCCGATTATGTTCCATACATAGGCTTAGTCAATATTTTGCGCGTATAAAACCTCCATTAACATGATGTCACCTCTTCCTTTCCTCACAGTATCAGTGTTTCTCAACGTGCAGTCCTGTGGGCATTCCCACCAGAATCGCCTGACGCTTAGCTCAGATCCCCAGGTCCCACTTCAGACCCACTAGCCCAGAACTGGCCAAGGGTGAGGGCCAGGAATCTGCCATTTTAATGAACAGCCTGGGTGATCTGAGGCAAACTTATATTTATTAAAAAACTGTTTGGAATTTTATGTATTTATTTTTTAATATTTATTTGGTTGCGCAGAGTCATAGTTGCGGCCGGCGGGCTCCTTAGCTGTGGCATGCGAACTCTTAGGTGCAGCATGTGGGATCTAGCTCCCTGACCAGGGATCCAGCCTGGGCCCCCTGCATTGGGAGCGCAGAGTCTTCACCACTGCGCCACCAGGGAAGTCTCCAGAAATTTATCAAAAGAAAGAAAAAGGAAAAACCTTAACCATGATGAAACTTGGTCCTTGTATCTCACAGCATAATTCACCTCTAGACTGATCTCTGACACGCATTTACTGCAGTAACTGGAACCCTCTGTGTAACCCCCGTCGTGGTGCGCAGGGGCAGAGTGCTGTCCGATGGAGAAAACAACACCCGTAGCCGCGTGGGGAGACTTGCTATTAGCTGGCTTCTCGGACAGGGAAGTGAAAACTCCCTGCTTTAAAAAATTCTCCACAAGGCCTGTAACTCTGATGATTTTTGAGGCTTTTGCCCTGATGGAAGAGCAGGATAGAAAGGTCAATTCGGTCACCTGACGTTTGTAAGCATCCATCACGTGGAGCAGGCCTGGCAGCTGTCAGAAGAGACACAGACAAGAGGGAGGCAGGGTGTCTGCCCCCGATGGTCCCAGGAGCATGGGGAGGGCCACGGGCAGAGGCAGAGCAGCCTTGCCAAGAACAGTGCCACTAATTCACACAAACCCCGTCGAGGAGATGGCGTTTCTGCCAGACCCTGAAGGATGCGTTGTCCAGAGGCAGAGGCTTAAAAGCAGAGGGAAGAGCGTAAACAAAGTGCAGAAGGGAGGCTTGTTCAGGAATGACCCTCAGAGCCCAAGGCTGGGGCTGGGAGGGATGTGGCTGCAGAGGCTGGCTGGGGCCAGCCTGAGAAAGGTCTAAATGTTTCCACAAATAGATTCTGGTGCTCAGTTTCTATATTTGACTTCGCCTGACCTGTCAAACTAAAGCAACTTCTGAATACAATTTGACTTTTTAAAAACACTTGATGGGGGGCTTCCCTGGTGGCACAGTGGTTAAGAATCCACCTGCCATGCAGGGGATACAGGTTCGATCCCTGGTCCGGGAGGATCCCACATGCCGTGGAGCGACTAAGCCTGTGTACCACTACTACCGAGCCTGTGCTCTAGAGCCGGTGAGCCACAACTACTGAAGCCCGCGTGCCTAGAGATTTATTTTTTTAAAAATAAATGAAATTAAAAAAGAAAGAAAAGGTTTTTAAAAAATCCCCACACTTGATGGAAACGCCAAGTATATTTACGAACGTACATTGTCATTTCAGAAGCAAGCATAATATATTCAAAAGTGTAACTAATACTATGAGAGCTAAAGTTTATCTCACAAAAACATTTTTCAAAGAGAGAACCCCTGGTACCATATTCAAGTCGGTATTTTTATAACACAGCATCAACAAGAGCTCACAATTGGGTTTGATGAGGTGGAGCCCAGAAGGTTCTATGTTTCTCAAAACTTCACTAGTAAGAGTCTGCATCTAATTCGTTTCCTACTTGATTCTTCATAAAAGTAGGATTGAAAGCCTTTAAAACGAGGAGTTAACGTTTTCTCATAGCAATAGGATATATTAACCTAAAATTTTTTGGACTATCTTTTTTTTTTTTTTTTTTTATTTTTACTATCTTTTTAAAGAACTTGTTTTAGAAGATTAAGATATATTTTGGATTCAAGTAGTTTGTCTCATAATGAGCTCTCATGGTACAAATGACAAAAGATCTTTCTTAAAACACAAAGCATCTTAAAATGCATGACCTTGAGTGGCACCCTTCTCCTCGGTCTCCTACCAGAGGATTTCAAAGGGTTCTGTCATCAAGACACAGCCCTACTCTTTCCTGCTCTCCTGAGAAAGGGCTACCCGAGAAAGCTCTCAGAAAAAAAGTCAAAATGGAAACCAGCCCATTTTAAATACCTGGGTTTTTAGTAAGGGCCTCATTTATTCATAAGGTTCATATAGACTCTTTAAATTATTTTAAGCTTTCCAGCAAGTTACGCACCAGAAGAGCCAGTTGCAGTGTGGGGAAGCTGGTAAAGTGCACACGTAACTGCATGAGCAACAGAACCACTTTAAGCAAACGATCTAGGCATATCTTTTTCTGCATTTTTAAGAAGGAAATATATAGTTTTCCAGGAAAAACCATCCAATAGCTGACTAGTACACCCCTTGGTAGTTTGCCATAATTCCAGAAATCATTTTCATCTAAATTCAGATTACTCATGGTATCTGTGATGACATGGTTTTCAAAAACAAGCATTTCCACAATGAAAATTTAGCGCAGATTTTAACTGAGGCCAACATTCTTAAATCTTTACAACTCAAATTAAATTAGGGTCAGCATTAGCCAGAGGGTCCAGCAGTCTGACGGGTTCACCTTTAGTTCCCACAGAAGAACACACCTAGGCAATATTTTAAGAGTCCCTCCCCACGCAGAAGTGCAGGCTGTGTGAATGTGCACTGGGCCATTGTGTGTGTTTGCAAGGAGAGGAAGTGAAGAGAGTAGAAAGAGACGGTCCTTAGACTCCAAATGCATGAGGACAGGGTGACCCCAGCACAAGGACGGCCCCTCAGTAGGCTGCACGGCCAGCACAGAGACCTGTTGAGGGTGGAGCTGGAATACTGCAGGCTACAAAGGAAGATTTTGAGCATTATTAGGGCACTAGAGTGTAAAAGGACCCCTTGCCACTTATTTCTGTAATAATAATCCCTATCATTATCATTTATTGAGCACTTAAATGCCTGGCGCGGTATCCATCTCTCTCAAGTGTCACAACTGTGTTATTAGCATCCTCACTTTATGAATGAAGAAAACAGACTCAGCACTCGCCTCGGCAGCACATACACTAAAATTGGAACGATACAGAGAAGATTAGCATTGCCCCTGCGCGAGGATGACACACGTATTTGTGAGGCATTCCATGGTTCTATAGCTGATTCACTTCGTTACAAAGCAGAAACTAACACACCACTGTAAAGCAATTATACTCCAATAAAGTTAAAAAAACAAAAGAAAAGAAATGATGGTCTAATCAGCCAAACACCTTTGGAAAAAAAAAAAGTAAACAGACTCAGAGAAGTGACCCAACTTGCTTAAAATCATGGGGTGTGGGCTTCCCTGGTGGCGCAGTGGTTGAGAGTCCGCCTGCCGATGCAGGGGATACGGGTTCGTGCCCCGGTCCGGGAAGATCCCACATGCCACGGAGCGGCTAGGCCCGTGAGCCATGGTCACTGAGCCTGCGCGTCCGGAGCCTGTGCTCTGCAATAGGAGAGGCCACAACAGTGAGAGGCCCACATACTGAAAAAAAAAAAAAAAAAAAAAAATCATGGGGTGATAATAAGTTGCAGGGATAGGATATGTCTGCAGGAGGACCTTTACTTTATTTCAAGCAAAGAAGACACCTGGGAAATCTTTGTATAGATGGGATTAACTCAAAATTTGTTTTTTTTTTGTACTTTGGCTGCACTGGGTCTTCATTGCTGTGCGGGCTTTCTCTAGTTGCGGCGAGCAGGGGCAACTCTTTGTTGCGGTGCGCGGGCTTCTCATTGCGGTCGCTTCTGTTTGTTGTGGAGTATGGGCTCTAGGCGCACGGGCTTCAGTAGTTGTGGCATGTGGGCTCAGTAGTTGTGGCATGCAGGCTCAGTAGTTGTGGTGCGCAGGCTCAGCGGCCATGGCGCACGGGCTTAGTTGCTCCGCGGCATGTGGGATCTTCCCGGACCAGGGCTCGAACCCGTGTCCCCTGCATTGGCAGGTGGATTCTTAACCACTGAGCTACCAGGGAAGCCCTTTTTTGTGTATTTTTATTCTTTATGTCTCTGATGATATTTTTCTCTCTTGTCTTACTGAGGGATGATGACCATTGTAACTCTGTTACTTGGCTCTCCCAAACTGTTGCTTGTGCAGCTAATTGGAAGTATGATATAGAGATAGGCTACACGAATGTTACCAATAATGATACAATACAAAAATGAAAAAAAATGTCCTTGCACTGACACAAAGGGATTACAGTTTTCTTGGGATGTAATAGTGACAGTTTACCACGAGCCCTAAAGACAGTCTACCTATGGCTCCAGTGAGGCTGATCACATCTCTAATGCAGCCCCCTGCTCCTCTCTTCCTATGTGTGAGCCAGGCTCTGGGTACCAGTCCAGGACCAGGACCAGTTGTCCTATCAGCCTATTAGTTAGACAGTGTGTCTCAGTGTCCATGTCCCAATACCCTCAGGGGTTTACATCCTCTAACAGAGCCTGAAAGGACAGGACGAACGCTGGTGGAGTGGAATCCTGAGGCTAACCGTCCCATGCATGGCTGCTCTTCAGCTCAGGGGGTCCTCAACAGTTTGTCCGCCGCTTTGGCTGATGTAGAAAATAGTAAACCAAACAGTTAAAATTCCTTTGCCCAAAAAAAAAAAAAAAAAAATTCCTTTGCCCAGATAGTTATGGAAATCAGCAAAGCCTTGGATTTTTCGGTTGCTAACCAAGGGGAGTCTGTGCCATTGCTGACACTTCATTTTGTACCTGGATCAACGCCACAGATGAGGTACAACAATTTCTATCCACGCAAAAAGAAAAGTGGATTATCAAGGAAGACTATCAAGGAAGACTCAGGCAGTTGTTGGGACGTGTTTTCATGGTCGGACCTGGAAAAATCCAGATGGTGCCTTGAGAGTGTCCTCCACCTCCTCCGTGTAATAATCTGTCACGCTTGTATGTTGCACAGCTTGATTTGTTTATCCAGAGTCTTAAATCTACAGAGCCACTGTCCTAACAAATGTTCCAACAAATGACTTAGAGACAAAAACAGAATGGACTTATGCTGATGGACATGCAAACTGAAAATCAGACCCACAGAAAAAATCTTGTCTTCAAGGAGAAACAGGCACAGTGGAGGACATCTGGATCACACTCACGGTCTCTCCTTTTGCTTTGGCTGATAGAAGACCAAAGGGGAGAGTGAGAATATATAAAAGGTCCGCACACCTAAGAAAAAACTATTTTTACTACAGGT
The DNA here is from genome assembly GCF_003031525.2 of Neophocaena asiaeorientalis asiaeorientalis. NCBI lineage: Eukaryota > Metazoa > Chordata > Mammalia > Artiodactyla > Phocoenidae > Neophocaena > Neophocaena asiaeorientalis. The sequence continues at coordinate 2,111,625 of NW_020175040.1, forward strand.
ATTATAACAAGCCAACATCAGAACTGGTTTTCAACCTGATTAATCAGTCGGTGACAACCTGCTTCAGTGAACTTGCCTCTGGAGCAGCCGGTTAGATGGAGCCTTGCCCCTAAAGACAGCCAGTCAGAAGCTGACTCACCTCTGACCCCTCTGCCGAGGCTGACTTGACACTCCTGCCTCTGCAGTGAACACAAACCACACGTCTAAGGTTGACAACACCCCACTCCCACCTTTGTGACAACACTAATCCGAGACAAACTCCTGCCCACAATCTCGTGATTATCCATCTGCTGTGCCCAATGAGGTCTCTGACCAGCTAACCCTCCTGCACGTAGGTGAGCAAGAACGTCAGCGCTTTTGATTTCAGATACTGAGCAGTGGTCTTATCCTTTAACAGCAGCCAGTAGCCAGCATTTAATTGAGAAACAGACCAAATTCATATTCACTGGTGAACCGTGTGTCCACATAGGTGTGCACTTAGCCCTATGTATGCACGGTTATCTGTCTGTACCTTGTCCTAGGCCATCACTCCTTCTGGGCTCAGTGTGTGTCTCCCATCCCTGAGTCCTCAACACTCAGCCCAGGGTCTGACACATCTTATGCCCCGACAGGTATTTGTTGAATCAAACTGCAGTATGATAAGAAAACACAGTATCTCTCTGATGGAAAGTATTAGTCTCTCTGACATCCATGTTACTCAATTGAATTGTACCTGTTATTTAAAAAGACTTACTTTCCCCTGAATTTTTTCTCCCTTCAGTTCTGAGAAGACCTCTCCTCATTTTCACTCAGCTCCTAATAACTGTTTTCCCTCAGGAGTCTCTTGACGCTGCTTCTCCCCTCGAGCCCAGGGCTCTTGCTACCTCCTTCTTCCTCCTTCCTTCAATGTATAATTTTGAATTTCTGCACTATATTTTCTCTCCTCAATATGTGTGTTTCCCCCACCCCTTTACATCTTCCTTACCTTAACAGCATGCTTTGTAATTTTAATTTTTAAAAATTTTATTTCATTGTGGTAAAAAACCTTAACATGAGATTTACCGTCTTAACAAAATTTTAAGTCCATGATACAGTATTGTTCCTTTTTTCTTGCTGTGGTGTGAGGTAATGGGCTGAACACATTTGATGGAAAGTTCATCTTTCCCCACTGAAATTGCCCTGACACCTTTGTCAAAAATCAACTGAGTAAAAATGTAAAAATTTATTACTGAACTCTTATTTCTGTTCCATTGATATATATGTCTGCCGTTGGTTTTATACCACTATAGCTCGATTACTGTAACTCTAGGTTTTAAAAATGGGTTAAATAAGTCCTCAAACTTTCTTCTTTTTCACAATTGTTTTGGCTATTCTAGGTTCCTTGCATTTACACATAATTTTAGGACCAGCTAGTCAACTTTAAAAAACAATGAATCTATCGATCAGTTTGGGGAATATCGCTATCTTAACAATATTGAGTCTTCAAATCCATACACAAGGAATATGTCTCTGTATATTTGGCTCTTTTTGATTTATTTTTATTTTTTTCAAACAAATGCAGAAGGAACCACTTTTTTAAATTAATTAATTTGTTTATTTGGCTGCATTGCCTCTTGGTTGTGGCACAGGGGATCTTTGTTGCAGCATACGGGTTTCTCTAGTTGAGGTGCGCGGGCACCAGAGCGCACAGGCTCAGTAGTTGCGGCGTGTGCGGGCTTAGTTGCCCCGCAGCGTGTGGGATCTTAGTTCCCCAAACAGGTATAGAAACCACGTCCCTTGCATTGGATTCTTAACCATTGGATTTTTAACTACTGGACCACCAGGGAAGTCCCCTATGTAGCTCTTTGTTAACTCTCTTGGGAGTGTTTTATAGTTTTCTGTGTATGATCTCACACTTTTTGGGTTGAATTTATTCTTACATATCTTACTCATTTCGATGTTATTGGAAAGTATTGTTTTTCCAGTTCCATTTTTGGAATGTTCATTGCTAGCACGTATAAATACAAATAAATTAAAAAAATTATTTATTTATTTGGTTGCATCAGGTCTTAGTTGTGGCTCGTGGGCTACTTAGTTGCAGCTTGCTTCCTCCTTAGTTGTGGCATGTGGGCTCCTTAGTTGCTGCACGTGGGCTCCTCAGTTGTGGCATGCATGTGGGATCTACTTCCCTGGCCAGGGATCACACCCGGGACCCCTGCATTGGGAACATGGAATCTTAAGCACTGTGCCACCAGGGAAATCCCACAATTAATTCTGTATGCTGATTTTGTATCCTGTGACTTTGGCTAAAATTAATGATTAGTTCTAGTATTCTTTTTGCTTTCTTTCTTTGACTTCCTTCCTTTCTCTGCCTCTCCCTCTCTCTCTCTTTGTTTTCTTGTAGCTTTCTTAGAATTTTCTACATGTAGGATTATATGATCTGTGAATGAAGACTATTAAACTCTTCCTTTCCAATCTGTATGGCTTAATTTCTTTTTATTGCCTTATTGCACTGGCTAAAACCTCTGTTTCAGTGTTAATAGGAGCAGCAAGAACAGGCACCTGTCAGTTGTTCCTGATCTTAGAAATAAGAGCTGTCTTTCACCACTACGTACCATAGCTGTAGTCTTTTCATAGATACCTTTATAAAAAGTTGAGGAAATTCCCTTCTAGTCCTAATTTGTTGAGAATTTTTATTGTGATAGGGGGTTGGATTTTGTTAAATGCTTTTTAAAAAATTTTCATTTTATACTGGAGTACAGTTGATTAACAATGCTGTGTTAGTTTCAGGTGTACAGCAGAGTGCTTCAGTTATACATATACGGTATCTGTTCTTTTTCAAATTCTTTTCCATTTAGGTTGTTACATAATGTTGAGCAGAGTTCCCTGTGCTATATAGTAGGTCCTTCTTGGTTATCCATTTTAAATATAGCAGGGTGTACATGTCAATCCCAAACTCCCTAACTATCCCTCCGCCTCCCCCTTCCCCCCGGTAACCATGAGTTCGTTCTCTAAGTCTGTGATATTTCTGTTTTGTAAATAATTTCAAGTCAAATGACTTTTCTACATCTATTAGATGATCATTTGGTTTTTGTTCTATATTAATATGGTTTACTATATTAATTGAGTTTTTAAAATTAAAGCCACCTTGCATTCCTGCACTCCTGGGATAAATTCCACTTGGTCATGGTATTATATATAATAATATTTTATGTTGCTGGATTCAGTTCTTTCACTTTTTTATCAAGAATTTTTGATGATATATAATCATTTTTTATGTTGTTAGACTCAGTTGCTAATTGTTTCTTTTTTTAAAATTAACGAATTATTTTTGGCTGTGTTGGGTCTTCGTTGCTGTGCGCGGCCTTTCTCTAGTTGTGCCGAGAGGGGGCTACTCATTGCGGTGGCTTCTCTTGTTGCGGAGCACGGGCTCTAGGCACGCAGGCTTCAGTAGCTGTGGCTCACGGGCTCTGGAGCGCAGGCTCAGTAGTTGTGGCGCACGGGCTTCGTTGCTCTGCAGGATGTGGGATCTTCCCGGACCAGGGCTCGAACCCGTGTGCTCTGCATTGGCAGGCGGATTCTTAACCACCGTGCCACCGGGGAAGTCCTCTACTGCCTCCTTGCCTCCACTATTTCTGATAAGTCACTGGCTGAGTGTATTGTTGTTCCCCTCTATGTGACGTCATTCTTTTCTTGCTTTTAAGAATTTTCTGGGGACTTCCCTGGTGGCACAGTGGTTAAGAATCCGCCTGCCAATGCAGGGGACATGGGTTTGATCCCTGGTCCAAGAAGGTTCCACATGCCGTGGAGCAACTGAACCCATGCACCACAACTACTGAGCCTGCGCTCTAGAGCCTGCGAGCCACAGCTACTGAAGCCCGTGCGCCTAGAGTCCGTGTTCCACAACAAGAGAAGCCACCACAATGAGAAGCCTGCACAACTCAACAAAGAGTAGCCCCCGAGGCTTCCCTGGTGGCGCAGTGGTTGAGAGTCTGCCTGCCGATGCAGGGGACACGGGTTCGTGCCCCGGTCCAGGAAGATCCTGCATGCCGCGGAGCGGCTGGGCCCGTGAGCCATGGCCGCTGAGCCTGCGTGTCCAGAGCCTGTGCTCCGCAACGGGAGAGGCCACAACAGTGAGAGGCCTGCATACCACAAAAAAGAGTAGCCCCCGTTCGCCACAACTAGAGAAGGCCTGTGCGCAGCAACAAAGACCCAATGCAGACAAACATAAATTCATTAATTAATTAAAAAAAAAGGATTTTCTGTCTTTCAGTATTTTGTCTATGATGTGTTATGGTGAGGATCTCTGTGACGTTATCTTACTTGGGATTTGATGAGCTTCTTGGAACTGTAGATTAATGTTTCTTCATCAAGTTTGAGAAGTTTTTGACAAATATTCAGTTGAAAAGAGATTTCCTGCCCCTTTCCCTCTCTCCTTTCAGGATCCCCATTATACCTATATTGGTAGCTTTCATGTTATTCCATATGTCTCTGAGGCTCTGCTAATTTTTCTTCAATTTTTCCCCCCTCTTTTCTTCAGATTATATAATTTCTATTGCTCTATTTCAAATTCATAGATTCTTTCTTCAGACTTCTCAAATCTGCTCTTATTCTAGGATTTCCCTAGAAGATCTCTGTTACATTTCTGGCTAGTTTTCTTATCTGCTGCTGTCCCAACCAGGACTAAAAGCTCAAGCTTAGGAGAGCTGCAGGCTTTTTCCATTTGCCACTCTGAGTGTGGGTTTTCCACCCTCTGCTCCCAAACATATCAGACCCCTTTGGCAAACAAAGCTGCTAGGATTCACAGCTAGTCCCACTCCAGTAGAACTACCACGCTGAAAGCTCTGGGCTGCAAGTCTGGGCAGTCTCAGGCCAGGATGTCACAGGCTGCCTGAAGACTGACTTCAAGTTCAGCTGTTTCAAGAAATTAAGCTCTTCTCAAATTGTTGTTTATCTTTGGTTGATTTCCAGAGATCTGAAATGGTTGGTTTTGACAAATTTATCTGTCTTTATAGTTGCTTTTTGGGGAGGGGATGTCTCCCTTCTCACTTCTCCATTGCTAGAAGTCTCCTGCTTTCACTTAGATTCTGGCCCACTGAGTGTTTACTGCCATAACAGTTCTTAGTTCAGGGGATTTTAAACATGTTTCACCTCACTTTTTTTTGGTATTTTCAGTGGGAGGATCAGTCTAGATATCTAGTCGGCCATACAGAGAGAGTTAATACTTTCAGTTTTTTATGACCATTAAATGAAATTTTTTATGTAAAGAATTAAGCAAAGTGTCTGTAACACGAAGGGCTCAAAGAACTTTAGTTATAACATCTGAATACTTGTATTGTAGGGATTTTACATACATTATTTTATTTAATCATATCTCTAAGAGGCAGGCATTCAAATTTTGATATTACCCCCCCCCAAAAAAAGAAAAAGATTTACTAGACTAGGGCCATACCAGGTAGTAAATGATGGAGTCAGGGTCTGGTGCCTTCTCCCCTTGGTCCTGCTCCCTCCATGGTGAGGGAGATTTCCGTGGTTGCTCTTTTGGGGTGGCCTGTAGACTATCTAGGAGATCATAAGGAATTAAATCCAGTATAGGTATTAGGGAGAGGGCTCATTGCTGTACTAGCTGGCAGTGACTCCAATCACAGTGGGACACATAGAGATTCCCAAAAGCAGACAGGGCTTTTGCTAAGACAGTTAACACATGAGTGCATGGTACCTGTGTGAGTCATCGAGAAGGTTTTAGGGCTCTGTATGATATTTGCCCACGTTCCAATTATATTTGCAATGAACAATTAAATCTGAACTAAGTGTACCACAAGAATACCTAAACAACTGAAATTCATTCCATTTAAAAGCTTATACAAATACTTGGGAGTTAAGTAGCAAACGTTGGGAAACTGGAACCTTTTGGATTGAGTCTGCCAAGATGGTAAAATTATTTGAGAGACTGTGAATCTGGTCCCCAGCCCTGAATATCCAGAAACTCTATTTGATGCTGCTGCAAAAGACTTCCTAACTGATGTCCCCACTGACATTTTCTTCTCACCTTTGACGCGTTCCTTATATCCTGACCTTGGCAACCTTCCTCAGGCATTCTCTCATCATGTTTCTGTGCACTTTCTCACTGCTCCGTCTTGTTCTCCTAATTCTTCATCCACCAGCCACTGTAAGCTGCTCCCATGCACGTGTGCAACTCTCAGCCCCACCCGTCCCTGCTCTTGTGGGCTCATTCACTCATCCTTCTCGCATCCTCTACTCCTAGCATCTCCTTCTCACCTCCAAACCTCTGCTTCTGCCTTTCTTTCTAATGTACTCCCCACCCTTCCCCAGCGCCTCCTTTCTTGGAGCACACTCTTTCCTCTATTTCTCTTACCCACATCTTACAGGTCCTTTAAAATCTACTCCCTTCCATTCACTCGGTGGACGTTTGTTCATGCTGTGAAGTGTGAGCTCCAAAGGGTGTGTTGGGTGTCCTTTCCAGGCAGTTTACAAAAAGATGACACTATCAGTTGTATTCCACATTTAGCCTAGTTGTGGCTCCACAGTGGGGGAAATCTCATTTTGCTTCAATTGACACATCATTTTTTCCCACTTTTGACTGCCTCCAACTTTAATATAATAAGTGGATCAGCCCTTCACTCCTGAGTTATACCTCCATCCCACGTAATCGATCCTAGTTTAGATGTTATCTCTACTGGGCCTATGACACTGCATAAGGTTATAATGAAAGTAACGAATATATACCCAGAGGAAAAACTCAGTTATAACCACAAGTGAGCCTCATAACTAGGGCAGTCATAAATTGTGTTGCATAATGTTCTTGCTCTTAAAATCATAGAACTATTAATGTTTGAGTGCGTTAATGACCTTGCTTCGCGCCGTGCAGGCAGCCAAGAGACAACGGCTTCCCTTTAGTTTAAAAAAAAAAAATGCTGCTCAAGTGCTTGGTTTGCTTTCAGCCCATATTTCTTTTTTTGGCCGTCTTTTTGTTACCCAGCATCTTTCCCGTGTTGTTTTTGCCAGTTAGGCATCAATGCAGATGGGACGAAATAAAGAATTGGCATCGCCATCATTTTACCAGTCCACTCAGCCTCCTGTCTCAGCCTCTTTCTTCCCATACTCATGGGAAGGTGATGGAGGGGTGGGAAGCGAGGTGACAGAGGGTGACGTTAGGGAGCGGGACGGGGATTAGACGAGCAAAGGACTTAATAGAAGGAGTGGGAAGGGTGGGGAGCCACAGAGGATGTTCAGAGTCACTTTAACCCACATTAGTGGGAACAAACCAGTCTTTCACCAGTCCCTAGTGGGGGGTGCAGGACCACACATATTCATGCCAGAGAAAAGAAAAAAATGCATTCGGGTAAAAAATTACTTAATAACCTCTGTAGAAGTTTGGTGGGTGAGGCAACACAAAGAGGACTGGTGTCCGTGGCATCGTCTTACGTCTGCTGCCTTTCTCTTCTGTTAGTCCAGAGAATCAGTTGGTTGCAAAAGCCCACGTTTCATTGGCTGAAGGCAGCCAAAGGCTTACTGCCTTTTCACCATATTTTACTTGGTGGGTATAGAAGGATGTTTCACTACTGTTCTTGCATTCCAAGCGACTTAAAAATTTGATAAAAATAACTTTGCTTTCAACAAGTCAATGGACTTTCGTTTAATCTCATCCGACTGTGCTCTAGAAATTAAGAAACAAAAGAGAATTGGGGGCTAGTTGTGTATATAGTTGAACTGAAATGCAAGAGGAAGGGAGAATATTTCATTTTCACTGAGGCAAACTGCTGAGAAAAATAAAAGGAGTTACACTCTTTTAGCTTCTTACCCAGAACATAAATCTCACTGTTGACCACAGCTGTGCTGAATCGGTACTTTGAGTACTTCATGGGTGCCTGCTCTGTCCATTGATCTTGGCTGGGGTCATACTTCAGCAGCTTGTTGCTTAATCGATCAGGTTCTTCATCAGGAAGATCCATCTGTGTGAAATTATGACAGCCAGTATAATAACGTACCACTTAGAGATCTTCGTGAGTACCTGAATGCAGTTAATCAAAGCAGACAGCCAAGGAGATAAATAGAGGTTAAGCGTAGTGAGTCATACTCACAAACACACCAAATCCCATGACTTGGGGATATAAGTACACTGTCAGTATCGGAGGAATTTATATTCTACGATAATGGGGCTAAGGTGTTGGGTTATTGCAGACAATCTGTGATATGAGCAGTGAGGCAATACATACAGCATTTTTTTAAAAAATGAAGCACTGCAAAGCCTTAAAAACGAAACCAAGCTTTTTTGAATAGTATTTAAAGTATAATTTTATTTTACCAAGATTTATAGTGGCGGATTAAATAATATTTGTGAGAAACTAATTTTAATAATTTATAAAGCATTTTTCTTTATAATATTTTTCTAATCCAAGTGGAAGAAAATTACAAAAACATTTGAGTGTTTTAGTAATGAGAGTATTTTTATACCATAATATAGGAGTGGTCTGAATTTAATTTTAAAGATACATGGATTAATAGAAATTATTTGCAATTATTTTTATGTGTTTATTTTATGTACGTATATATATATATATATATATATATATTTTTTTTTTTTTTTTTAATGACTAGGGAAGGTAGAAGTTGAATACACACAGATGTATGTACCTTTTCCTACTCCTGAACTTGAGGTGAAGTAATATTTTTTGTCTACAATGTGTTAGGACCTTCTATGACTTCAAGCTAAAGATGCTTAAGTGTCTTTTGCTTTTTGTTTTGGATGAAGGTGTTCAACAGAGAAATAATTTCCATACTTATGAAAGTTGTATGCAGTTAGTTTTAGCTTAGGGTTATAATCACTGTAGTGCAATCACTACCCCATGCTTTCTTGCAATTTAATGTATTCGGTACAGACTAGCAAAAGCTTTCGTTATGCAGTAAATACTGACGTGTTTGAAGACATTATAAATTAGGAAATACTGACTTTATTGTTTTAATTTTCCTTCTAATTTAAGTATTTAATATTTGCTTTAGTGGAAAAAAGCAAAGAAAAGCTTTTCTTTGGAGCATATCATGCAAAATTAACTATGTAAATGAATAGTTCTGAAAAAGCTTTATTACAAATAATTTGTCAGGTTTCAGCTACTAACTGTGATTAAATCTAAGCTACTTTTTGATACATAGCATGAATTTTAAAATGTATTAAATGTGACGTTTGTTATTAAAACAAGTATGATATACCATAAAAGGCAAAATTTAAGCTTATGAAATGATTTCAAAAGCACCAGTTTTATCATGAAGCGAATCTGGCGAAAGAAGAAATCACATAGGCTAAAATAAAATTAGTTTATGTCATGGGGACAGAAAATGAGCTGGTAAGATTAATCTTTATTAGAAAGACTGGTTGGCCAGGGCAGAAGGCAGCTGGAGTGAAACTTCTGTGAGAGCCCCAAGGCGCTCGGAGGGACACCAAAGAGAAGAGAAAGGGCCACTGTGGTCCCACTCCACTGACTTCTCCATCCTGTCTTGTGTCCCTTCTCTGGGCTTCAAGACAGTCTCTGGTTTCTCTATCTGCTGATGCCCAGCAAAGACATGAAGAGGTTAAAATTGCAATATACTTTTGTGGAAATGGTTGTGCCATCACAGGATGAACATTCTGGTTTCCCACTTAGAGTAAGAACTTTAATATGAAAAAGACCTAAGAATTCCTTGCCTCAGGACATACAGCTGTAAAGCAGAGAGAAGTGGGATGAGGATCCAGCTTCTTTGCCTCCTACTTAGATGCTCCTTACAGATAACCCCTCAGCATAAGCATCCTTCATAGTCAGCAAGGATGGGAAGGGTTATGAAGAACACAGCACAAATACTGAATGAAGTCATGCCTATGAATAACACTTTAAAACTCATTCTCCTAAGCTGCTTTAACACTTTAAAATCTTCCATTTAATATTCTATAACATAAAAGGCATTTTACCGAAATGTGAGTCATACTCTTTTAGTATTCAACGACTACAACATTTTTCAACAGAGCGGCCAGACTCAGCACAGCCATGCCAGTTAGGTACACAGGAAATTTCTTAACCTGAGGGGTCCAGCCTCCAATCACGTAAAGTTTATTATTCGCTGTTACTACAGCATGACACGCCAACTGTAGTGGAAGGGGGGACACCCTTTTCCAAGTGTCCCTTTCTACAGAGTACTTATCAACACAGTTTGTAATAAGATACTGGTTTTTAATTTTCATCTGTCCTCCTATAACATAGAGGTCGTTATGGATGGTGCCGAGAGCGTAGAGCTCTCGAAATTCTGTTGTGCATAACTTTTCCCAAAACTGGTTTCCTCTATCATGATACCTGTAAGTTAACAGAGAGAGAACCCAGAATTAGGTTTAATACAGAAACAACTTGCCAAAAAAACACACTTGTTTCTTTTCCGACGAAAAACGGTATGATTTGGTTCTGCTAATTGGAGAGGAAAAAACCATTAAGATAGTGATACAGGTTTGTGTTTTTTGGGGAAAAGAAATGCTGAACAAAATCTAATGTACACAGAAACAGTCAACCACACCCACCTAGAGAATTTTAGAAAAAAACAATATATTGAAAACGTATAGATTATCCAGGGACTAGACTTCATTTCCTAATTCTGGGAAAGAAAATTAAAAATAGGAAAGTCTTGGGCTTCCCTGGTGGTGCAGTGGTTGAGAGTCTGCCTGCTAATGCAGGGGACACGGGTTCGAGCCCTGGTCTGGGAGGATCCCACATGCTGCGGAGCAACTGAGCCCGTGAGCCACAGCTGCTGAGCCTGCGCGTCCGGAGCCTGTGCTCTGCAACGAGAGGCCACGATGGTGAGAGGCCCGCGCACCGCGATGAAGAGTGGCCCGCGCTCGCCGCAACTAGAGAAAGCTCTCTCACAGAAACAAAGACTCAACACAGCCAAAACAAAATAAATAAATTACTAAAAATAGCAAAGTCTTTCAGCAAATCATTTGCTAAAAGAGAATATGTAAAAATAAACATAAAAAATGTCTTATTCTGTTGACTAGAAGTTTCATTTTAATACTACATTCAAGAAATGTGTTTAGAGCAGAAAATCTGGAAATATTTAAATTCAGCTTTCTAATGGGATGATGCAGGATATATAGAATTTTCAGGGTTGTTCTTGTGGTTCTCCCTGGCTTAGAACAGAGGCAAGAGCATGCTACTGTATAAAAACCCACCTGTAGGTGTCTGCTGGGCATTTCTCAGCTGTTTTAATCTACTAGGTATGGTAATTCCAGTCATTTCTACCACGAATAATTATGTTGGTCTGAGAAGAGTCTTGGGAGAAGAGCAGGGACACTAGGTGATATGGTCTCTCAACACCTCCTAGAGTCCAACACAGTAAGTAATTATCTGAGTGTGTGCGTGTGTGTGTGTGTGTGTGTGTGTGTGTGTAGCATTACATGGTCACCAAGTGGATGAGTCTGTGCCCATCTTCTGTCTTGCCTCTTGACAATGGCAAGTCTATTTTCTCGAATCATGATCGGGACACGTAGTCTAAGGAGCACAAAAGTACCCATGGGGACAGTGGGATAAAATATGTAAAATTATTTCTGTTCTAGAAAATCCAGAAAGTATAATTGGAATTCAAAACTAAAACAAAACAAAAACCAGAATAAATATGGAAAATAAGAAAAAAAATTTGTTGTTTGGAAACAAATTTTGCATCAAACATGTGACAGTTAATCGTATTACAGAAGTTTTCCCCATTGTTCTAGGCCGACTGTTACGTTCTTCCCCAGAGACACCGTTTTCCTTCAGGCTGGACAGGGAAGTTGGAAGATGGTGCTTTTTTCCTGCAGGCATGTCTGCCTTGTCACAAACTGAATGCACACATTTATCAAACCTCATCATAGCTGTCTTCTATGTAATTCTAGGTAGGAAACCAAAGTCCCTAGCAGCACAGGTGATATTTTCACCACTATTTTTAATTGTTCTGGATTTTAGAGGGGAAGGGAGAATTAGGTGTCTACAGGTGGGGGCTACTGAAGCAAAGACAATGAATATATAAATAGAACTAAAAATTGGGTTTTGGTTTTCTGAGGCACGGTTTAAGAAAATAGGCCAAGAACAAAATAAATCCCACGAAGGATGGGAAGTACATGTTTGCTGGACAACTTGCTAATTGGATTTTTGTGTTAACATTTTGAATTAAAAATGGGGAGAGAAAATGCCCAGATGAAACTATAAAACTTATTATTTCGATACGACATAAAGAAGAAAATAATAGTGGCAAAAGCATTCAGTGTTCACAGAGGTTGACAGTTTAAAGACAACACTTACATCCTCAGCTGTTTGTCTACCAAAGTACGAGAGAGAGTTAAAAGAGATGGAAAGGTGTATTTTTTTAAAAAAGAAACAACCTGCTATAATGCTAATCTACTTCCTCTTTTAAGTCAAAAAGAAATATATCTGCATGGAAATGTGTAAACTACAGAGTAGAGGCACGCTGAAAAGCGTCTTGGCAAAGGTAATTGGGGTAAGGAGCAGAGATGATGTGGCAGGAGTGGACCAAAGACAGTGACCTTGGGTGGTACTGTCAGACCTTAACTATGCAGACAGCACTGGGAGTCTCATGTAAGCCTCAAGCAGGGCTTCTGATAATCTATTTGCCTTGCTGACAGTTTCACTAGTGCGAGAAGTGAGAAGCGCAACTGATAGTTTTACCCTAATTCTGACCAACGTGGAAGAGCTGTTGGTGATGGGAACTGGCGTGAGTTCAAGGCAGGAAAGAGAGGAAACGCGGGGTGTGTAGTTAGACACACGCATAAAAAGGGAAGCAGGCATTCAAAAACAGTTAAGAGGAAAGACTTTCAAGGATGAAAACACACTTTGAGAGGGTTGGACGTTGTTAACAATTAACTCTGATGGCAGAATTGTGGACTACCTTTATTTTAATTTTTTAAATTTATTTATTAATTTTATTTTCGGCTGCATTGGGTCTTCGTTGCTGCACACGGGCTTTCTCTAGTTGCGGCAAGCAGGGGCTACTCTTCATGGCGGTGCATGGGCTTCTCATTGCGGCGGCTTCTCTTGCTGCAGAGCACGAACTCTAGGTGCGCGGGCTTCAGTAGTTGTGGCTTGCGGGCTCTAGAGCTCAGGCTCAGTAGTTGTGGTGCACAGGCTTAGTTGCTCCGTGGCATGTGGGATCTTCCCGGACCAGGGCTCCCATGTGCCCTGCATTGGCAGGTGTATTCTTAACCACTGCGCCACCAGGGAAGCCCTGCACTACCTTTAAGAGGAAGAAAATAGGTATCTAAAGAACCTGAGGTTCTTGTACAGGAGGCTCTAAGGTGAAAAGAAGGGCACCCAGCCAAGAGCAAGTAGGAAACAAATGTCAGGGACCCAGAGGATCCGTCCCAGGAGAACCATGCCCCCTTTCCCACAAGCACCTGAAGGCCTGTACCTGTTGCTGCTCAGTGACAGCTCTGTCACTGCAGGCAGAGGGCCAGTCACTATCCAGCGCTTGTGTTCCCGCCCCCACTGCTGGGAAGAAGGGACACTTCCTCAACGTGTGAAGGTGACAGCGGGATGGGCCGAGAGCCTGAAGCAGGTACTGCAGTGAGGAGAGATGACAGGAAAATAGCAGACCTCTCATTCCTTCTCTGTCCCCACTTTGCTGTCGAGAATCACTTACCGACTGAAAAGTCTGAGAAACCGTGCTACGAGGGCCCAGAGAGGGGAGGGAGTGCAAGGAGAGCTCAAGGACCTACATGTACAATTCTTATTCACCCAGGTAGATTTAAGGGTTGAATTCTTGCTGAGTAACAGGAAACAAATCTTTCTGTCCTCACACACAACACCTAGACATACACTACTTCTTAGCAGGTACTCCTGTTCCTCTTACAGTTCTAGGGTTGAAGAATTCTTAGGCTACAAACATTTTACACTATTAGAGGTTTAGCAAAGACCCACTCATTAAGGGTACAGGATGAAGGACTTCCCTGGTGGCGCAGTGGTTAAGAACCTGCCTGCCAATGCAGGGGACACGGGTTCAAGCCTTGGTCCAGGAAGATCTCACATGCTGTGGAGCAACTAAGCCCGTGCGCCACAACTACTGAGCCTGCGCTCTAGATCCTGCGAGCCATAGCTGCTGAGCCCACGGGCCAAAACTAAGGAAGCCTGCATGCCTAGATCCCATGCTCTGCAACAAAGAGAAGCCACCGCAATGAGAAGCCCACACACCGCAATGAAGAGTAGCCCCCCGCTCGCCACGAGTAGAGAAAGCCTGCGTGCAGCAATGAAGACCCAACACAGCCAAAAAAAAAAAAAAAAAAAAAAAAAAAAAAAAAAAAAAAAAAAAAAAAAAAAAAAAAAAAAAAAAAAAAAAAAAAAAGTACAGAATGAAAACTGACAGATAAATAGTACTTTTTTGGTCAAGAAGAAAAATTATTACTCTGAATTGTGAACTAATAAAAGTCAGTTCAAAGGCGTCAGTGTTAATAAACTTTTCTTCTTGTTAAAAGTTATATTCAGCTCTTCAAAAACAAAGCAATTATAGCATATGAATAGTGAAAGCTGAGAGTGAAAATATACAAAGGAATCATAAAGTATATACATTTAACTTATGCAAATTCAACTATATGTTCTTAATAATGAAAAGGAGAGAAAAATAATTTTAAAATGTGGATGATTTCATTATGAATTTTACATCTGTGTAAAATACGTGATTACAGGGTAATTCTGACCACAGGCAATTTAAGATGTGATCACTCAGAAGTACTTCGGCTGCTAACGTCAAAGCAAGATAATTGAAACAAAGTTACAAGTATATGGCTAGATACAGACCTGTAGATTTCAACATTCTTGCTCTTTTGTCTGGAGAGTTTAGAGGCACTTGCTTCTCCAGCCACAATGATAGTGTTGTTCTCCATGACAACACCAGTACACACAGTGCCTAAACCCTCCCCATACTTGGGAGAGGAGATGAAATAGGTCTTGCGCAATGCAGGATCATAGCAAAAACTGGCATCTCCGTAGTTCCTGTGTCTCGACCTGACTCCTGAAGAATTGGTGCCAATGCACAGCAAAAGACTGGTAGTCTCCATGCCGTAACGGAGATTGAGAGAGTGCTGGTGAGGGGTCTTGATGGCTTTGAATGCGTTTTGAATGATGTCAATGCAATTTGCATCACACAGAAGCATTGTGTTCCTTTTCAGGGCTTGTCTTAAAAAAGAAGGATTTACCAGTTGCAACCTAACTTGCTTCAGAAGTTCCACAAGATGCTCTGTGCGCAGTTCTCGGTTATGATTTACCCATCTCAGAACTAGGTCCAGAACGCTCTCCTCTCTGGATATGTTCAGGTCATCTGATTTAATAAGCGTCAGAAATTGGTGCACTTCAATTTCTAGTATCTCTTCATGTAAGCTCACCTCAGCAAAGTGCTGATATAAATACTTCTTCGATTGATCAGCTAAATCCTCAGCTCCAATCTGCTTTGCAAAATGATAGATACCCAAACAGTTCGAGGCATCCATATGGTCCATCATATACTTCTGACACACACTGAAGACTTCCTCCATCTGCATAAAATAGGCGGCCATAGCCACAGTCTGTACATTGGCATTACTGATCTCCAAAGCTGCATGGTACATATAGTTTAAGATCACCGACACACTTTCTGCTGTGATGTCATAAAGTACGACTTCCCTCTGAGTACACTCGAGTAGTCCACAGGTAAACATCGCTTTGAAATAAGGACTAAATGCAGCCAGGACCAGCCTGTGGCAAGGGAATTTCTCCCCTTCTGCGATGAGTACAACATCAATCATCTCTGCTAGTTCTTTCATGTTCTTAATTTTATTCAGTAAATTCAAGCTGTGTTGGTATTTTTCTTTTCCCTCAGTCTTGCACTCCATGGTGTCCTCTCCAGTGTTTCTAAGTAAGTCTTCTTTAAATGTAGCTTGATTCTTGAGGTCCTGTTTACGTCTGATTACTCAGCAAGCAACAGAGATGTCATGTAACATTCCTGAAGGAAAGAAAAGAGGGAGTTTTCTTCTAAAACAAAAATTTTCTGTAATTTAAATATGCAGCATTAGTTCTTAGAAGTATTTATAAGTAAATATTATTCATTCCAAGCAGAGTAGTTTAACATTAAGACAACTACTTTGGTATCTAAAAATAACGTCGTTGATTGTAAAATTAAAAACAGGAAACTATTAACCACTAACAATATTTTCCTAATTGGCGGCAGAGATTTTTCTAGCAGAGGCTGGAAAGTCCTCCCTCCCAAGGTGAACGAAGAGAAAAGGGATAAGATGAGCACCTTTCGCATTTCCCCTTCCAGTTACCAAATTCAGCTGACCCACAGATGGAGGATACAGAGGCATTAGGAAGCATCCTCCCTGAGGAGGTGCAGCATCACCGAAAAGGTTATGTGCACCGTCCCCCCCAATGCACCCAAGTGCTATCAGCACCAGTCTGAAAAATCACAAGGGAGGGGGTCTTGTAGGCTGGCTGAAAAAAAAGTCCACTAAAATTCTGCTCAAACTTTGCCATGTGGCAAATAATTCAAAACAGTGCTTTGGAAAGCGCAACCAAATACGTGCTGATGTGAGAATTCACAATACTTGAAACTTACAAGTAAATCATCCTAATCTTAGAAAACACACAAAAGTCCTCGGGTTTCTCTGCCCCTCCTGCTTGGCTTCTCTCTCTTCCCTGTCTCACAGAGGCAGAGGTGGAATCACTTCTTGCCTGGAAAAGCACTCGTCTAATTAAAAATCTCTTTAAGCTGGTTGTCTCGGCTTCCCCTTCCCCAGGGAACTGCAAACAGGATGTTTCAAGGAAGCTAATTAGCTCTTTTGATTTAAAGAACACTCCTAGAGCCAGAAGCCTTAACGGGAGGAGCAGATCTCAATCTGTCACCCGCTCCAGGTCTAATGCGGCTGTAAGTCCCACTCAGCTAGAATAAACCTCGATGGTAGAAATGTCAGCACGAGGAGCTCAGAAAGGCAGGGAGGTGATAATTTCAACACTGTGAAAGCAAAATCTGTCAGCCGTGAAGCTTATAAATCTTCTCAATTTCTGTGATCCTGTAAAGGGTTAGAAATCTCATATGTCTCAATGAGACTTGGCACTTTTTCAGTGTTGAATTAAAGTTCATTTCAGGAAACAAATGTTAAGTATGATAGGAATGTTTAATTATATAATGGCAACTGTAAGGCCTAAAAATCGCTGTGCTGCAGGGTGTGGAATCATAACAAGTAGCCAGTCTTGGAATCCGTATACTTGAACTAGAAATAAAAGCCTCCTCGCCGGATTTTCTGGCGTTAATGGCTCAGTTTTATTTCAATAAGAACTTAAGACTTTCTATGCAAGGGTTTGCAGGTTAAAAGTGAACGTCTGCCTTTTCGCTTTACTTGTTTTAGATTTTTACAAAGAGAATCCAATTATGGGTAATTAAGAGGTGATTATATTTCTAAATTCTCCTACAACACATTATGACTGGCCCAAATCATATTATGTAGGCTTCTTTACACATAAACACATCAATCAACTTTATAGATGACAGCTGTTACTTCAAACTAAAAAATGGTAAAAGCTTTCTTATAAGGAAATAAATATTTTAAAATTTCTATTCCATTTGTACTGATATACAAGAATCCCTCAAAGGGTACCAGTACCCACAATGCTAGAAGGCCAAGGGCAGCTTCCAGATCGGATCACGTGATCTAACACAACGCAGATAGTTCAGACTCATTAGTTCTTGATTTTGCTGGAAAGAAACCAGATGCCGGGGACCCAGATATTAGGACCACAACCTAGGATTTTGTATCTTTAAGGCAGGAACCAAGCTACCCTCGTTGAGCTTTTTGGCATAGGGCTAGTTTAATGAAAACTAAGTGGCATTAGTTTCAAAGAGAGATTAAAAATGAAATACCTAGTACATTATGGACTGGTTTTCTCGATAAACGTTATAGGTAATATCTTATACACAAGTCTATAGTGGACAATGTTGGCTTTCTCCCCACATTCAGCCTGCCTTTCCTTGGTGCCACTGGGGTGGGACTGACTCCCGTTCTTCTTACCACTGAGACTGGTTCAGGGGCTGGTGGGAGACCTGAGATTGGCCCGATTGGAGTGAAGCTCAGTCTCTGGTTCACTGGTTGGGGGTGTCCGCGTGTTACAAAGATGAGAGGTCTGGATCCGCTACAGCCGTGTCCCCATAGCCAGCATGAGGACAAAGCCAGTACAGGAAAGAAGGCAGAGATTTCAGAGCAGTGGAGCTTGAAACATGCCTTATATCTGTGTTTCTCAGTTTTGAGAGAGACCATTCCCCTCATTGTTTAAGCCAGTTTGAGTTGGGAGTGCTGGTCCTGGCACTCAGGAGTCCTCACTAGTGTAAGTGGCATGTGCAAAAATACCGAGCCAAGGTTGCTTAAGGTAACTGCAGTTAGATATTGTGTAAAGTTTCACTTTAGGTATATTCTTGTATTCTCTGTTATTACACTGTCAAGTAAAAGAACTGTAGAAACTTCTAATCATGCTCGTTTCTCCTTGATAGAAGGCACAATTACCTAAGTCAGCTCTTCTGAGTTTACCTCTTCTCATTAAATGGCTACACCATTTTACAAGCACACGAACTGAGTTTTGAGCCCAGTTCCATCTGACTCCAAAGTCTGCACTCTTAATCACTCCCTCTAGAGCAAGCACCAAAGTAGGGCCAGAGAGAAAATATTTCAGGCTTTGTAGGGTTTCTGCCTTAACAATTCACCTCTGCCGTTGCCATGCAGAAGCAGCCATAGATGATACATAAACAAATGAGCATCACTCTGGGCCAAAGAATTTGTTTTACGGATACTGAGACTTGAATTTCATACATTTTCACACCTTTTGATTTTAAAAAGCCATTTAAAATGATAAAATTCATTCTTGCTCATGGGTGATATAAAACAGGCAACGGGGCAACAACTCGTGTGCCACTGTCATAAATAAATCCACTTTCTAGATTATGTCTGGTGCCTAATCTCCAATTCTCTGCTTAACTCCAGATGAAGAGTTTTGAGAAGGGGAACAGTCAAATTCCTATTTTAAAAGGATCATCTGGTGTCCCCAAGATTCCCAAAGATAAATCAATTTCTTGAATAAATACTTTACTTGGGTATAGTTTCTCTGCCCCAAACGCTGGCTTCAGCAACAAAAAATACTTTTAAAAAGGAAATAACTGTTTCGAACATTCAGAAGAAACATTTATGAATTTTTTAGATGGGCACATATATTTAAGTGTCCCTTCCTTCTAATTGCCTTTTATAAAACTCTTGAAAGCTACTCTAATTGCTGTGGATTTACAGACCAAATGAATTTACTGGTGTAAATCCTGAGGGATACCTGTCAGTTAAATTAGCCACCATGCTTCAGCAAGCATTCTCAGCCTTGTTCCTTGTATACATAAGGTACACGGAAGATGCTGGCATTGCAGATGGGGCTTTGAAGTGAGACGGTCCCGGGCCTGAATCTCAGTTTAGCCACTGCTTTCTGTCATCCCAAGATTATGTAACGTTTCTTTTTAAATTTATTTATTATTATTATTATTTTATTTGTTGGCTGCGTTGGGCCTTTGTTGCCGTGCGCGAGCTCTCTCTAGTTGCGGTGAATGGGGGCTACTCTTTGTTATATTGTGTGGGCTTCTCATTGTGGTGGCTTCTCTTGTTGCAAAGCATGGGCTCTAGGTGTCCGGTCTTCAGTAGTTGCAGCACGTGGGCTCAGTAGTTGTGGCTCGCGGGCTCTGGAGGACAGGCTCAGTAGTTGTGGCTTGTGGGCTCTAGAGCTCAGGCTCAGTAGTTGTGGTGCACAGGCTTAGTTGCTCCGTGGCATGTGGGATCTTCCCGGACCCGGGCTTGAACCTGTGTCCCCTGCACTGGCAGGCGGATTCTTAACCACTGTACCATCAGGGAAGTCCCATAAAATTGTGTAACCTTACTGAACCTTGGTTTCTGCATGTGTAAATTGGGGTTACTGTATATAAATAAAGTAGTTGGATCAGTCTTTTGTATCCAAGTGCTCACAGTGGGGTAGCAGAGAGTACCTCAGAGGTTCGGAACGTGGGCTTTGACTTGGGTTCCTGAGACCTGGGTTCTGATACCTCGCTCTGCCATTTACAACGTGAGCAAGTTTCTTAGCCTCTTTTTGATTCCTTGCTTGGAATTAGTTTTGAGAATTATATAAGAATAGCTGGGAGAATTAAATAAGGCCATGCGTGTATAACATGTAATTTGCTTGGTAAAGCTGAAACTGGATACACCTGTACAAACATTTTTTGAACAATAAAAATGTTTGGGTTCATATACAAACTGCTTGTGGGTACAGACACAGCTCACAAATGAAAGAGAGCTGACAGCAACTTTTTCTTGTAATGAGGGCCCAGAGGGCATTCTCCTTTCATCAGCAAAATAAAACTGTCTAAATGTTCTCAGTGATACCAATGGGAAGTTATTCTCCGCTCCAATTTATAGAAGACTGAATTGTGCGGTCATATTAATAGCACCCATAATAATGGAGAAAAAATGAGTAGCAAAAATAAATATAAATCACAAGAATAAAGCCTAATTACTTTGCAAATCCAAAATGCAGTTTTACCCATGTCCAGTATACTTAGTGTTTAGAAATGGATTCCTATAAATTTTAATGTGGGGCTTCCCTGGTGGCGCAGTGGTTAAGAATCCGCCTGCCAACGCAGGGGACATGGGTTCGAGCCCTGGTCCAGGAAGATCCCACATGCCTCAGAGCAACTAAGCCTGTGCGCCACAACTACTGAGGCTGCACTCTAGAGCCCACGAGTCACAACTACTGAGCCCATGTGCCTAGAGCTTGTGCTCCGCAACAAGAGAAGCCGCTGCAATGAGAAGCCCGCTCACCACAACAAAGAGTAGCCCCTGCTCGCCACAACTAGAGAAAGCCCGAGCACAGCAACGAAGCCCCAACACAGCCAATGACTAACTAACTAAATAAATTTATTTAAAAAATAAAATAAAATTTAAAGTGGCATAAAAATGTCAGTTTACTTAAACTACCAATGTTTTGCTTTTACAGTGTTTAATTTTATAATCTTTATATTATCTTTAAAGTTGCTACTTTTTCTAAATAATGATTGATACATGACCATGACTCCATGTTTTGCTGAAGTTAAAACTAGCTTCAATTCATAGCAGCACTGTTTGAAATAGTAAAAATTCGGAAATAACCTAAATATTCATTAACAGGAGAACAGATAGACTGTAGCATATTCACTCAAGAGAATATTGTACAGGGAAAAAAAAGAAAAAAAAAAGGAATGAACTAGAGCTACATGTATTGACATGGATGAATTTCACAAACATCAATGTGTGAAAAAGGCTGAAAAGAATAGGTGCTGCCTGCCACTGATATCTTCTGTAAAATATGCAAAACAATACTATATATTCTAATAGAGTAAATGTAGGTGATATACTATGACAAAATAAATATAAATGGTGAATCTGGTAAAGGGTCTGTGGGAGTGTTTTGTCCTACTGTTAGAACTTTCCTGTAAGTTTGAAATTATATCAAACTAAAAAGTTAAAAGAATTGTATATTCTTTAAGGGCATGTACAACTGTAGTGGAATATAAAGAAAGGTAATTCTAAACACCAGGTTCGGGACAGTGGTTGCTTTCAGGAGGCGTGGAAGCGAGGGCACACAGCTGGAGGAGGGTGACAAGGAGTTTCAGTTGCGTAATCAACGTGCGACTTCATCAGCTGTATGGCAGGAACCTGGTAACATACTTTATTATTCATTAGGCCTTTTTGCACGTCTTAAATATTGCATAAACTAAGTTCAAAAGTAAAAATTGTATTAACATTAGAGTAACTTATAACTCTGAAAACCTAACCTATTGGGTTGGCCAAAAGTTTTGTTTGGGTTTTTCCATAACATCAAACCATAACATCAAAACCCGAACGAACTTTTTGGCCAGCCCCATACAGTGTAAACCACATCAGTGCGTGTCCATATAGAGAGAGACGGACAGACAGGCAGACAGGATACGTAGATATATTGAGAATTTTCCTTTTAACCTGTCAAAGTGTAGTCAGCCCAACTTATGAGTCATTGGAAAATACAAATGCTTACAACCTGCTTCTCCAGTCTTAATGAGAACTGCTCTGGGAGAAAGGCAGAAACAATTCCTTCCTACTTGTGGTTTGGTGGGAAAAGAAGTTACTGGATTCCAGAATTAGTGTATACATTTTTTTCCCGTAGAAATGTTCAGTATGTGAGTAGGTCATAATATGAAGTGATAGAGTTGATCAACAGCAAAGCCTTGAATTTTATCGATGAAAAAATCTGAAGGCCTGAGAAATTACTTGGTTAGGGTCCTACATTCCAGCCTAAAACCCCCTTCAACAGATTTTGGTTGGCAAGCCAAGGAATGTCAACATGACGTCAGTGATGTCTCAGTTCCAATGCTTAAAACACAGCCCTTCTGTAAGCTGGTGACTCTCATGTATGAAATCATTACCCCACGTTTAAAAAAATACCTCAAGCCTATTTGCACCAGCACTACCCGTCCTCCAGACATGAGGAGGCCCTTCCTAACCTGGCACCTCCCAGCCCTTACCACCCCATCTCTGGACTTTCCTTCCTCATATTTTCCAATCTCTTAGTAGTACTGAAGCACTCACTATTCTAATGCTATGTGGCTACACATGTTGTTCCCTGTGTCTGGAATATTCTTCACCTGCTTCCACCTGAAAAAATGTAACTGGCTCTTCAAAATTCAACCCAGACGTCACTTCCTCAGTGAAGCCTTCTCTGCCCTTCCTTGCTTGTACCTTGAACACGGTGGTTGTTGCCCCGTTGTTACTGCAATTTATTTACTAATTCGGCCTCCTCGCCTTTCACTGATGCGCACATTGAGGGTAGGGGGTCAGGTCTTAACCCTTTCTGTATTCTTAGCGTCTGTCTGTGACAGTGCCTCGCACAGAACAGTTGCTCAAGACGGTTTGTGCAATTAAACGAATGCTTTGCTCAGTCCTAAATTACAAGTTCATAACCTTCTTTTATTTTAGGTTTTATACATGTTAGTAACCACTGTCATGAAGATATTTTGATTCTTCAAGCTGCTATCCGTTTGTCCAAGTCAAATAAATCACCCAGAATCATTAACTTGATTTCCTTGCCTACAGCCTGACACATTCTGACACCCACTTCTCCCATCCTCAAAATTAATTCCCCGTCACCACTGCGCTCAGGAATTTGGTCCCCATTCTTAGAGAACTGAAGCCAGAGATAGCAAATTGGCTGCTCGGACTTTTTTTTGGGTAAATTAATTGTCGACACGCAGAGCTGAAACATTCCAGCATCTATAGAAAAAAAAAATGCAAGCTAGGGCAACACTGGGTTTTTAATTCCCATGGCGACAACCACCAGCAGGACGTGAGTAGCCCCACCTCTCAGATGGCACATCTCCCCCCCATTCCCAGCCCCCCCCCCGCCCTAATGCGGACCTGAGAGTCAGTCCTCATTTATAATTTTTCTCACCCCTGCCCCTTTAGTTCTCCTACAGCATTTACCTTGGTGACCCCTGGCTTTTCCCATTACTCCCCACACCCTAGTTTGCTTCAGCATCACCATCTTGTACAGACCCTGGCTGAAAATGGCTCAGGACACCTGCCCCACCCTGAATGCACTCCGAGTCTCCCCGGAGCTTTGGAAAATACTGGAATTTTTGCAAAGTAATAATCCGCTCCACACACCTGGCTTTTAATGACGGCCAGGATGGAGATAAAGCTAAATAAGGCAAGCTTCCTTTTTCCTTTCCTTTGGAGCGGATCCTGTCGAGGGCCGGGCACTCTTCTCGGTTCCAGAAGGACCCCGGGACGGGCAGGCACAGGCGCCCCCTCCACGGCCGGCGAGGGCGGCCCAGGACCAGGCGGTCAGGGGCGCGGGGCTGCACGCGTGGCGGGGGCGCAGGTGCCGGAGGGGCCTCGGGTGGTCCCCGCGGCCCGGTCACCGTTACTTACGGGGCTACCCCGACGGGAGGCGCGGCCGCACTCGCTCCGCAGGGGCCGCCGCAATGGCGCCGCGACCCGGCCTGGGGCGCCTGACCTGCTGGCGCTGCCCAATATGGGCAGAGCCGGCGAACGATATAAATAGACGGCGCGGGGAGGGGGCGCGGGCGCCCGCGGGCAGGAGGCGGCCTGGAAGCTCCGCGGACGGACGCGTGCTTGCCCTCCGCGCCCACCCTCCCGCTCTGGGCTGCAGGGACTACACGCCGCAGCGCCTGCGTGTGTGTGTACATGTGTACACACGTGTGTGTACAGTGCGTACGCAGGTGCAGGGCATCAGTGCCTGAGGCTTCACGCTCAGCACCCGTGGGCACGGGAGGGCGGGATTCCAGCAGTTGCCACAAACTCATTTTTTGGGTCCTTAGTGACTGTTCTGGCCTGAAGGGCTGGGAGCACTGTGGCCTGTGCCCATCACACAGTGCTCACCCTACAGAGCGTCACACTGTAGCCAGGTGTGCAAACCTGTCACATTTCCCCACACCCCCGAAAGCTCCCAGAGGCCAAGAGCTCTGTCTTGTCCACCTTGGCGGCCCACTCGGCCCACTCACATGCTGGCTGGGGCCCTCCAGAGAACGGATGGTCAGGGAGCGGTCACTGATTTGGGTGATGGAGGGGCAAAGCTGGTAAGTGACAGGAAGGAGGGCCTTACCTGGTGTCCTAGCTCCGCTCTGCCCCTGGAAGCCTCATGACCTCCTGTGATGAGCTCAGATTCTTGGAGGACAGTAGACAAGACCGTATTGCACCTGGCTCACACCCAAGTTATTAGGAGGATGAAATAGGAGAGCCAATAGGTGTGAAAGTGCTTTGATAACTATCAAGTAACCCAAGTCATTTTCTCCTGATGAGGCAGGTATTATTAAATGCAGACTCCTCCAAAGGTCTTGAAAGTGGGGCAGAAGGCCACCTCTTACTGCTAGTACTGATTGTATCCTGTCCTGAGGCAGAGACAGGGACATTTCTTTCGGAGGCTCTTCTGCTTTAAGAATCTGTCAGAGAGGGGCTTCCTTGGTGGCACAGTGGTTAAGAATCTGCCTGCCAATGCAGGGGACATGGGTTTGAGCCCTGGACTGGGAAGATCCCACATGCCGCGGAGCAACTAAGCCTGTGTGCCACAACTACCGAGCCTGCGCTCTAGAGCCCACGAGCCACAACTACTGAGCTCACGTGCAGCCATAAATAAATAAATAAATAAACACACGAATAAATAAATAAATAAGAATCTGTCAGAGGGAAGCTGGGGAAGGGAGGTTCCATCTGTCTACTAAGCCTCACCTGCCCACTCCTGTGATGATAAACCACCCAGAGCCCAGCCTTGGGGCACTCAAGGCTGCACACAATTTAATCTAATAGATTTCAGGGTTTTTGAAAGGTCACAAACCTTCTGGATGCCAAATTTCTCTCTACATCCCAAGATTATTTCATTTCCCCCAAGCAATGAAATCCTCAAATCCTGAGTCTATGAATCATCAAATCTTGCATGAGGCAGAGTCCAGGTACACTAACTGTTATTTTCTGTTGCTTTATTAAGCAGTGGTTAGTATCTTGCATACCCTGTGAGTCAAGATGTATAGGTTCAGCTGCTCTAACAGGGAATTCCAGTGATAGTTCCCTAACAGGAAGGAAGGTAAGTTTTCCTTCTTACGGTGCCTGGTGGAAGGGCTCCAAGGCTCCTCAGGCAGCTCCACAGTCACTGCCCCCGGCGCCTCCCCTCCACCCTTCTTACTCCACCTTCCCTAGAGTACTGCCCTGGTCCCATGCTCCAAGACAGCTCACCACCACCTCCATCTGGGAGGAACAGGAGAGGGGGGAAGCCTCCCCCCTTTAAGGACACACCCAGAAGTCACTCTTCAGATACTATTGTCTGTAATTTAGTTATACGGTCAAACCTCGCCCATGGCGGTGGGACTGGGAATTCTAGTCTCTCCTGGGTGGCTAGTAGCTCCGTTATTTACATTATGATCCAGCCGGCAGTCTTTGCCCTACACATTGTCTGTAGATTCATCAATCCACAAACATTTATTTCACCTCCCATAAAACCTTGCACCACTCCTTTCTAGCCCTGGTTTCAGGTTTAGTTTTGCATTTGTTGGTGTAATTGTGAGATCAATGGCCCTTCTCCCCACGAAGTGAGAGCAGGGCTGTATCTGTTTCTGCTCACCCTTGTGCCCAGAGCCTGGCACCAAGCTGGTGCTCAGTAAATGGTTGCGGACCCAGTGGATGCACATAATTAGGGAATTATCTCCCAAGTCCAGCTCAGGTGTCACCTCCTCCGTGTGTCTTTCGCAGAACACATCTCCAGCAGAATGACTGACGCCACTGTCTGTGTTCCCAGGGCACTCCCCCTCTGCTGTTGACAGGTAGCACTGGGCCCATGGCCTGATGACTGTGGTTTTGGGTCTCACATGCTGCTGGGTGGTGGGCACCTCCAGGCAGAGAGCGGCTGCTCTCATCCCTGCATCCCCGGAGCTCAACAATGGCTGGCACGTAGAAGACCCTCAACAACTTTGTGTTGACTTTTTTTGTGCTTGAAAACAGTTGGCTTCTATAGAGAGCAAATGTTTTTGCTTTCCCCTTCTCTGCTTTTGCCCACCACTGCTCATGTAGCTCCTCTCTCGAAGCATTCTTTAATTAAGTCCCCAGCCCTTTCCTTCCACCTGCTGGCGCTCACACCACATTGCACGAGAAAGGCTGGGGTCGTGCAGTGTGTGACTCACCAGTGACACGGTGTGATCCCAACTGCTCTCTAAACTCCCAGCCGAACTCTGGATTTTGTCCTTTCCCATTATCGGGGTGTTGCCAGTGGAAGAGTAATGCCTCCCTTGCTGTCTGTGCATTTGTCTAGTCATTTAAGAGACATTTATTGAGCAGCTATTCTGTGCCAGGCATAACTAGATGCTAATGAACAGCTGTGAATAAAACAGGCTTGGTCCCTGGAAGAATATACTCTGGTGAGGTGACAGTTAATCTTTCAGCTCTCCCTTCTCCCTCTCTTTCCTTGGGTGAGATGGTAGAAGCCATGAGATCAGAGATGAAGCCATGTTGGAGAGAGAGAAGCAAGGGGATCAAAGACACACCCAGGCTGGGGATGGAGGTGGAGGAAGAGAGGGCGATGGAGAGGAAAAGAATATTCCGTGGATAAAAGCAACAGGAACGGACAGAGCATGGCTGCAGAGGAGGGAAGTGGTAGGAGGAGCGTCGGATTATGGGAAGAATTAAGAACAAAGGCCAGACCCCAGGATCTGGCCAAAACGTCACTGACAATGGTGGCAAAGTGAGAGCTGGGCTGAAGTAGGAACAGGCCACAGCCCTTCAGGGCTTAACGTAGAGAGGCTCCCCCGCCTTCTGCTTCTGCGGGAGCCCTGCAGGTGTTTGCATCATCCAGGTGGCTGTCCTCCTCTGCTTAGTTGTTAGGACACATCCCCGGTGGAGGCTCTGCCTAGTCCCCTGGGTGTTTGTTGGTCTCCAGACAGAGGGAAGGAGCGGGGGGACAAGTGCACAGCAGATCTGTGGGGGTCAGGCCTGGAAGAGGCAAATGTCAGGCCGCTCACTCCCTTTGGAAAGATGGAGGCCACGTGGTCACACCTCACTGCGAGGGAGACTGGGAAATAGAGTCTCACTCTGTGACCAAGAGGAAGGGAAAAGGATTTGCTAGACAGACGGCCATGTCCGTCACGACCAACTGGAAGCGGAGACACTGGGTGCAGACCAGCACTCGTGGAAGCGGGATGCTAGCCCCTCAAGAGTTTCCAGAAGAGAGAGTTCTAAAGCCATTAGAACTGGTTTAGAACCATTTGGGAAATGGTTTAGAAGCATTTGGGAAATGCTGCATTCCTTGTCCCTTTGGGGAGAATCAAAATACAGTATTAAAGGCTCTAATGAATCCTGCAGTGAAGAGGCAAGGCATTTCCTAACCGTTCTTGACTTTGGGACCTCTGGGTCTATGATGTGAATATGGGTCCCCATGGGACACAGCTGGGAAATGCTGATGGGGCAGAAGGAGGCCTTAGGGTAACCTGAGGATGTGTTAAGATAGAAGCTTTAAGTCTGTATAAAGACAAAAACCAAGACACCCTTGGAAAGGGGGAGGCTCCAAATGTTAGAGGGGAGAGAAGATGCAGGATCTAGGCTGGGGAAGTAGAAAGGAACGGAAACCAAAGTGGGAGCAGAAATGCCAGCTGTCTTTGCTGGGTGCAGAGAAATCGACTCAGTTCCTGGAAGGAAGCGCAAGACCCTTTGGCTGATAGAGGGGCTGAGGGGAAGCTGGGGGTCTGAGAAGACACCATCTAGAAGGAAGCTGTGGAGAATCCTTAAAGGACTGCGTGTCTCCACTCTTCCGAAGAATAATGGGTGGAAATGGGAGGCAATCTCCTCAGTATGTTTTATAAGTTAGCCCACAGTTAGATTTGTAGATGAGTAAGCCCCTGTCTCCCGAACCTGATAAAGATGACTGTAAAAGATGTGATGACGGCTCTCGCCCGGTGAGGGCCCTGTCTCATCCCACCCAGTCCTCTCACGTACTGGAGCACTGACTGCCTCCAAGCAGGTGGTGGTCCTGAGTTCAGGGGACTATGGGGGGCTTGCAGTTGGCACAATGCCTTTGCTCGTTTTTCCATTTAATCCTCACACCACCCAGGAGCAGGATGAGTCTCAGGACGGCCAGTGGTCAACGGCAGGGTGGCACAGTGAACATGTGAGGGACCTGGCTTTGGACCACCCACCATCATTCCATGTCTGTTATACCATCTGTCTCATCATCCACTGAGATAGGGTCTGTACAGGGGTAATCAGGTTAGGATGAGGTCATTAGGGTGGGCCCTAATTCAGTATGACTGGTGTCTTTAGAAGAAGGAGGATCTGGAGACAGTCATGCACACAGGGAGAACACCGTGTGACTATGAACACAGCTGTCTGTGATAGGGAAGAACAAATCTGACTTCATATCGGATGTGTTTCTCTTAACCTTTGTATTCTATTGCTTTTGCTAAAAGTTAATCACTAACGGGATGTTGCCTGTAGGCTTAAATTCTACATAATGGCGCATCTCCGGGGAACCCTGCCTCTTTCGGGAAGGAAGAAATGAACACTTCCCCTCCGCAGTCTGACCAGAACTAGGACTTTACCCCCTCCCCTTTCAGTATAAAAAAGAGGCCTGAATTCTAACTCAGAGAAGATGGGTCTTTGGGACACTAGGCCACCATCTTCTCGGTCTGCTGGCTTTCTGAATAAAGTCGCTATTCTTTGCCCCAACAACTCGTCTCTTGACTTATTGGCCTGTGTGGCGAGCAGGACGAGCTTGGACTGGGTAATGGTCTCCCAGACAATGAGAGAGGCCTGGGGCAGAGCCTTCCCTCACGGCCTCATAAGGGACGAACCCTGCCGGCACCACAATCTTGACCTCCAGCCTCCAGAACTGTGACACAGGAAATTTCTGTTGTTAAGCCACCACTCAGTGGAACTTTGTTACAGTGGCCCTAGGAAACTATTACCGCTGCCCCCCAGATTCAGTCAGTTTTCTGGGTGGCGCTGTTCAGGTTGCCATAAAGATGCCAAGCGCTGCATCATTTTATCCACGAGCGTGTCATGCACAGCTCGCCCCAAAACTCTGCCAAATCAAGACACACTGTGCTGACGACCATTTCTTCAGTTTAGTTTAGAAAAGAATGTGAGGCTCCTTTGACCTAACTTGCGTTTATTTATTTCGTGGGGAAAGTTCATGTTGACCACTAGAGAGCCTCACTATCCTTAATAAGCACTCACAATGCATCCATTTGAAAATACAATAGAATTTTTCCAGAATCAACTTCACGTTTACAGTCTATAATGATCATAATCCACTTTTTATCAATTGCAACATTTGTCCATTAGGAGCCTTTTCAGATCTGAGTTCCTTTAGTGTGGCTGGGTACTGTCCTCGTACTGGCTTTCTATTTTGGGAAGTTTCTCTTTCTCCTTTTATTCTGAAAGAATTTCAAGCATTCAAAATAGTTGCAAGACTATGACAATGAACTCTCGTATACCTTTCACCTAGGTTCTCACCGATTATTAATGTTTTGTCATATTTACTTTTTCTCTCTCAGGATTTAAATTATATATATAATTTTATTTTTTCTGAATATTTGAGAGCAAATTCCAGATAATGAGACCCTTCACCCCTGAACACTCACTCATGTAATCCTAAGAACAAGGATATTATTTTACACATCCATGGAGTGATTATCAAAGGCAGGAAATTTAACATCAATAACAAAACTATTAGCGTACCTCCAGTCTACATTTGAATTTTGCCCAAGTCCTAATCTTGTTCTTCACACAATCCACTATCCAGGATCACACACTGCATTTTCTTGTGTCTCTTTGGTCTCCTTCAGTCTGGAATATTTCCTAGGTCTCCTTCGCCTTTCATGACCTTGACGTTTTGGAAATGTTCAAGCCAGTTACTTTGTAGAGCCTTTCCGTTTGGATCTGCCGAGTGTTTTCTCTTTCTTAGGCTCAGGTTCATACTTTGCCATACCTAGGTTTAGTTCTAAGAGTATTCTCTTTTCTGAGGAAGATTGGAAGAAAAATAGTGGTTGCATACAGTCGTTCTGTGTAAAGTGACATTTCTGATTTTCCTCTGCTTCCTTCTCCAGCTCCAGGTCGTGCCTTTCTGTCCCTGGTGTCGTGTACACTGCAGCCCACCACATAGAACCCCCTTCAGCAGGGAGACACTTTCCACCTGCTGAGTGTTAGCTGCTGAGCCCCCCGTAGATTGGTCCCCTCCTGGAATTTCTCTGGGCCCGGAGGAGCTGCCTTGCCCAAGCTTTCACCCCTCCCCGGAGGCAGTGTGCCTCCAATGACTGGTCTTTGAGGGGGGCACAAAGGCCCTCAATTTGGGAGACTCTGAAGGGCTGTCCCAGATCCAGAGCGTCCCGTGGGTCACGTGTCTTTCAACAAGAAGTCTCTGGCCTTCGATTTCATGTACATCATTCATTTTGGAAAAGAAGCTATACTGAAAAATGCATCCATTTCCAAAAATTCAATCAATACGAAAAGTTCAAGGAAGTAAGCAAAACTCACCCAAAGTCCCAATATTTTTCAGGCGTCCTCCCATTGTCCAGGTGCATGTGTGTGAATGCTGGGGGTGTATCTTATACAAATGGGATCATGCGCTACGTGCTAGGCTGCAATACCCATCCTCTCTTGCTCCCATGGTACTATCACCTATGTGCGAGACTTCCCAGAATAAAGGCGGCGTCTCCCCGCCTGCCCTGCAGCCACGTATGGCATCTGAGAGGAGGAGGTGCGGGTAACTTCTGGGAGTGACCCCCAGGAGGAAGCGAGACGCCCTTCCCTTTCCCCTTCCCGCTGGTTGTTACCGACCTTTCCAGTTAGTTCCCCACACGGGTCCTTCTACCCCACGCCACTGGAGCCAGTAAAAGGAGATCAAGTTCAGTTGAGAAGGAAAAGAAGGCTTTATCCTCTGACCAGATGATGGAGAGGTGGGGGCTTCTGGGCGGGGCCGCTTTACAGGTTTTCAGCGGCATCAGGGGGAAGGGGGCGGAGTTCTTGTGGATCTTGTGGATCGGGCGCACCTGAGCTGCTCATCCTTGGCATCGCGGTGCAGGTGCGGCGCCTCTGCACACGGCCCGCCGCCATCTTCCAGTGTTGTGGGCGGTGCTTTCTGCACACGGCCTGCCGCCGCGGTCCTGAACTGAGCTCTCGGTGGCGTCTCTGGGTTCTCTGCGCGGCTGTTTCCTACGGGGAGCTGGGCTCAGGTTTCGGGGTGCGAGGCCTCTGCACGTGGCCTCCTGTGAGCGAGTGAAACTAGGCTACGCACAAAGGAAAAAAAAAGGTTAGACTTTATTCCATTACCCAGATTCTTTTGTTATTTCCCAGGAGCTGTGATTGGGCTTTGTGACATGATGCATATTGAAGAGCTTTGAGCAAAAACTGTCAGGCCCTGTCGTTCCTCGAGTGGCACGTTTGAACCTCCATGTGGCCGTCATGGTTTGGTCCGAGCTCGGGGTCTCACCGCCTCCCCAGGAGGTGGCACGGCGATCTGATGGAGTCTGGGGGCCTGAGACCTGGTGGAGGGCCCTCATGGGAAACGGCTTCCTTTCCTTTTCTTACCTCTAAGCTTCGAAAGTCCTGCTTTCCATTTCCTATTTCAAACATTTTTGTGAATAATTTTATTTCCTTCCAAATATTTGTGGTTTTAATTTTTTAAAAAGAGTTTTGGTTTACTTATACAAGTTTTTAGTCAATGGCAAAAATTAAGGAAATACAAAACATTAAGAAGAAGAAAACAAAATGGCCCATAACCATGGCTCTGATTATATCTTTCCAGGAAGACTTTGTTATATTGCTAATAAATACTATATTTTTCATTGTATGAGATTGGTATTTTAATTTGGTTTATGGCACCTTTTCATATAGAATTTAAAATTTGTTATAGAATCAAATTTATTAATCTGCTTTTTAAGGCCTCTGGGATTCTCTGAAGACCCCCTCCCATCACACACCTGAAGGTTATAAAAACTTTCTTCTGTTGTATTTTCTAGTACTCTGTATAAAAACTAAATTAAAAAAATTTAAAGGTTACACTCCATTTACAGTAATTACAAAATACCAAAACACTGACTGTATTCCCCGTGTTGTGCGATACATCCTTATAGCCTGTTGTCTCTTTTGTCTTTATTTCTTACATTTAAATTCTAACCCAGCTGGAATCAATTGTGATGCGAGGAGAGAAGCCATCTTTTTCCTAATTGATGCTGTAGTTTTTCCACTACCCTTTGTTAATAATTCACCTTTTTCTTATGGACTGGGAAAGCCACCCTAATCACACAAGAAACTCTCACCTGTAGTTGGATCGCTTTCTGGACTCCCTAGTCACTTTCTTCAGTTCAAAGTTCAGCCTGGCTTTTCTTACCTGTTTATTCTTAACTTGTTTTTTCTTTTTTGAAAACATTGGTTATGGAAATTTTTATGTAAGCGTAGTAAACTAAATCGAATTATACCAAAAAGATAACAACCACAGCACCCTTTTGACAAGCCTTGTTCTAGAAAATAATGTCATGTGCCCTTTGAGACAAACACACACCCTGTTTCCTAAAAGGAACCACACTTCTTCTGTGGCTTGGTTTGATGCTTTGACAACTTATAGGCAGCTTTTCATGTCAGTAAACACAGATCATAACTTGTGGTGTTTGCATGGTATGGTACAAACTGTACCAGAATTTACTTAACTGTTTTTAATCAATGGTCATCTCAGTCCTTTCTAACTTTTTTTTTTAGCAGTTGTCAATACTGTGATGAAAATCCTTGTACATAAAGCTTATTGAACTTCTAACGATTTTCTTCCTCTGATTCTTAGAAATGGCATTTCTTGGGCGAAAGGTGTGCGTACTTCACATCAGAGGTTTTGCCAGCAGCCTGTACCCACCGAACGTGTAAGTACCTACCTCTTAGCCAGCACTGGCCTTTGCAGTCTTTTTCACCTGTGATATTCTGTTAGGCTGGAAATATTATCCTGTTTTTATTTTCACTGTTGATTGTTAACAGAGTTGAACATCTTTTCATATGGCTATTGTCCATTTGTATCCCTTTGTAGCTTTGTCGTCCAGCTTCTTTCCCTGTTTGTCTTATTATTGGTTTATTTGAGGTTTGAGATATAAATGATATTAT
This sequence comes from Neophocaena asiaeorientalis asiaeorientalis, assembly GCF_003031525.2. Classification (NCBI taxonomy): domain Eukaryota; kingdom Metazoa; phylum Chordata; class Mammalia; order Artiodactyla; family Phocoenidae; genus Neophocaena; species Neophocaena asiaeorientalis. The sequence goes on from NW_020175040.1 coordinate 2,145,301, forward strand.
GGTTTTTTTCTTGTAATGCATTACAAATATCCCCTTCCTACTCCTGTTGTGTTTTAACTTTATGGAATTTTTACAAGGGTTTTTTGTTCTTTTCTGGTTTTGCAACATGTTTAGAAATGTTTTTCCAACCCAAGATTATTTAAAAATGCATCCGTTTTTCTTCTAGTGTTTTTATGGCTTTGTCTGTTTGAAAATCTTTAAATGTTACCCCTCTCGGGATTTGTTTCCGTGTAAATAGTGATGTGGGAATCCAGGTTTATTTTGTTTTTTTCTGAGTGTTGAGCTGGTTGTCCCAATCCAATATTGAACACTCTCTGCAGTGTCTGGTTTGAAATTCTAACTTTCTCCTGTACTAAATTTTCTTATTTACTTCTGTCCGTTTCTACACTCTCTTTTTTCCTACTGGGCGATCTGTCTATCCTGTCTCAGTAACGTTCTACTTTAATTCTTACAGCTTTATAATGTCCTTTAACTTTTTATGGAACCTGGTTCGTTTGCCCGACACGCAGCAAGCCAAACGCTGAGATGCCGAGGTTTGCAGCAGAGAAAGGGTTTATTTGCAAGGCAGCCAAGTGAGGAGATAGGAGAACCAGTCTCAAATCCTTCTCCCTGAAGGCGAGGGGTTCAGGATATTTATGAGTGAAGCGTATAGGGTGGTTGGAGGTGCAGAGGGAGGTGATTAGAGGAAGGAAGAAGGTAAGGTAATCAGTGGTCCATGCACGTGTATTTGAGTAACATGCCTCTCCATGGGAAGGAAGCATGTTCAGAAAATGGCAGCATTAGCATGATCTGAGGGTGGAGTTTTTGGCCCTCTGACGACAAAAGGTCATCCATCGGATACTGGCACAGGCCCAGCTGAATGGTTTGTGGTCTTGACCGGTTTGAACTGGGGAAGACTAGCTCACTGTTCCTGAAAAACAATGGAAGCCACTGTTACTATAGTGACCCTGTGTCAGAGGCGTTATCTATAGGGAGTCTGGTGATGCTTTGTCTAAGCTACCTGAAGTTTGGAGGGTATGCAGTTTGCAAGAACAATTAGTGAAGGCAGCTTACAGGATATTGTTTTTTAAGCAAGTTACAGTTGAAGGAATCTAGTTGATGACTGCTTGGCTTCAAACTCAGGATGAGTTTTTCTTCTTTTTCAGTATTTCTTGACTACTGTTACATGTTTACTTTTCCACTTCAGTCTCAGAGTCATTTGTCAAATTTCCAAGAAAAATCACTTTGTAATTTTATTTAGGATTGCTAAAAAACCCCAGTATGCTAGTCTGGGGAAACTAAGCAATTTTACAATGTTGAGTGTTCTGTCCAAGACCCAGGCAGGCCTTCCCATTTGTCAGAGGTACCTGTTGTGTCCACTGATAACGTTACTTTTCTCTCCGTGGAAGATGCCTCTGACTCTCAGCCTCGGTGGCTCTCACTGAGGGAGCAGTACTGCAGCCACAAACCACATGTCATGCACCTTGGAGAAAAGAGATTTTTAAGGGCAGTTTGGTCTGTCACTGATTTTTCCATACATGCAGACTTTTGAACCCAGCCCAGGTGGGTCCAAGGTCATGCATGCTATTCCTGTGACCTCTGGAGGACCAAGTGGGCTAGAGACCTTTTTCATTTTGTATTTGTGTTTGTTTTGAAATAATTCTTATAAAATTTTTAAAATTAATTAATTTATTTTTTGGCTGCTTTGGGTCTTCGTTGCTGTGTACATGGGCTTTCCCTAGTTGTGGTGAGCGAGGGCTACTCTTCACTGTGGAGCATGGGCTCTAGGTGTGCAGGCTTCAGTAGTTGAGGCACGGGGGCTCAGTAGTTGTGGCTCGAGGGCTCTAGAGCGTAGGCTCGGTAGTAGTGGCGCATGGGCTTAGTTGCTCCGTGGCATGTGGGATCTTCCCGGACCAGGGCTTGAACCCGTGTCCCCTGTGTTGGCAGGCGGATTCTTAACCACTGCGCCACCAGGGAAGTCCCAATAACTAAATTAAGCGGAGTACAGTTGAAAAAATCGGTGACCTACTTGGATATCATTTAATCGGCCATGTCTGTGTGGTTTGGGGGCTGTGTAATTTGCCACGATTGGCTCTTTGGTTTGCCTCTGGTTTTCGGAGCGCCCGCAGCAGTGCCGTGCCTTCTGAGGAGAGCCGTGCTGTTGAATCTTGAGCCTGTGTGCACTTGTCTTGCTCGAAGTCCGTCTGTGCGCAGCCACAGCAACGACCAGGCTGGGAGACGCAGGATGGTGCTTGTGCAAGACACAGTGAACGGGTGTCTTGTAACCTGCGCCGGCCCCAAGGCCCGGGAGTCCCTGAGTGCTTCAGAGCTTTCCTCATTAGTGCAGCTGCAGCCACAAGTCCAGTCCAAGACCCAGTGTCACAGGGTGAATAGCGAGGTAACCATGGACTGTTTCCGGACCTGTGAGACTTTGTGCAGCTGAAGAAGGGTTTTCACTGCAGTCATTCCGGACCTGTTTAGTGGCTTCCTACCCAGCTCCCCCACCCCCCACCCCGCCCTCCACCTTGATCCTTTTATTTCCTTCAAGTGTGCTGCAGCCATAAAAAGGGTACCAGCCACCGGGAGGTCAGTTTAGGGCCAGGAGGGTGGAATTTAAATATAACTGTGTAACTGACAAAATGATTCATTACTTTGTAGGCCATTGGAAAAGAGCAGAAATTTTCCAACTGTTCCATGGGCTGGTATCAATCATACCAATGCCCTAAGCACAAGAAGTTCTCAGGCTTCAGGGCCAAGTTGGCTTAGGAAATGCGGTTCACTGACTCCCCCTCTCAGAGCTTTACAATGTGCATTAGCATATTAAAAGTTCTGAGAAGTAGGCAGTCAAGAATCCAGCTTTAGTTCTGCTGAGTGATTAAGGAAGTGTACCAGTGCAGGGACAGATTTCTTTCAGGCCAAATGGGTTTCTCTTGATACTAACTTCAGAAGCTAGAGGACATTTAGGGGAATTTTACCTTCTCTATTGTCACAGTGTCCTACCAGCCATCACAACGTGTGTCAGTGTTGGAATCCTGGAGCTAGATTTTAAATGAAATGCAGTCAAAATCAAATTCCACTGAAAATATAATTTTGCTTATTTGTTCATAATATCAGTGATGTATTGAAGTGCATTAGATACGATGTGGACCTTTTAACTCACATGACACTTTCAGAAAATGACCTTGCAATGCATTCACTGATTAATTTATTCAAATAATAGGTCTTAAGGGACTCCTGCGTCTTCAGCACTGTGCCAAGTGGGAGAGAGCTGGGATGTTTTGGAGTCTGGGAGTGGTGAGGACTGAGAGAGCTGGGGGAATAAAGGAAGCCCGGAGCCTTATGGGGCTCTGGCTACTCCAGGGGCAGAACCCTGCCGTCAGCTGTGAGAGGAGAGGATCCAGCGGGGGTCTGAGAGGGCTGTGGTCCAAGCCAGAATGTAGGTCGCCTTTTCACTGGGGCCCTTGAGAGTTTTGCCAGGGTCACCGACACTCACAGACTACATTCTCGATGATGACAACACTGCTGTGTAACAAACCACCTCACAACTCAGTTGCTTAGGACAATACTCAGGACCGCAGGGTGGCTTGGGCTGGCCTGGTTGGCTCGGCTGGGGGCCTCTGCTCTGCTCGCAGACCTCTCGGCTTCCTTGGACCAATGGACTGGCCAGGAATGCTCTCCTCACGGAAACGGAAGAGGCACAGATGGCAGTCCAAGCACGCAGGTACTTTCAAGCCTCTGCTAAAATCTCACTGGCCCGAGCATCTGGAAGGATAGGAAATAGCTTGCCATTGTGGGTGGAAGTTACTTAGAAAAGGGCCCGGATGTGTCCTGCTCTAACTGGGGAGCAAGTGAATCCAGGAACCGTGGGTCGATGATACTGGCTCCACCTCAGGAACGTAGATTCCGTCCCCTGCCCCAGAGACCTCAGTGCTGGCTCCTGGATGCACAAGAGTTGTGTCCTCATCCGGTGAGACCTGGGGCCTGGCAGCTGCCTTTGAGTGAAACACAGCAGCGCAGGGGTGGGAGTCTGGCGTCCCAGCCTGTGTATTGTAGCCACGTCCTCCTCCTCAGGTTCAGCTGAAAGTCAGCACTGCAGCCGGCATACACTGTGCCTTTGTGCAGGTTAGAAGGCTCCTCCCCACCTCCAGCCGCCTTCATGAATCCCTCTGCAGGGGACTGCTGGAGGATGAACTCCAGAGGGAACTGCAGAAAAGGATTCAATGGCGAATACATTTGGCAAGAGACATTAGGCAAAAATAACAAAGGAGCCAGATTAATGGGCTAGGGCACGGGGTAGACTGCAAAACGGCCCTTCTCCGGCACTGACTCCGGCCTTGGCCATGTGACTTGTTTGGTCAGCGGAACGAGAATGATGTAACACAGGCAGAGGCTTGACATGTGCTTGTGTGTTGGGGCTTGCCCTCTCTTGCTGCCGAAAGCCCCTCTGACTTCATCTGAACAAGCCCAGGCTAGCCTGCTGGATGATGAGGGGCTTCTGGCTGTTGCCTCAGCTGACATCAGGTCAGCTGACTGCCAGACCTGCGAATGAGGCCTCTCGGGGCCACCGCGTTGCCAGCCTCCTACCTGGATGGTGTAGCCAAGCTGGCCCCCAGGAGCTGCTCAGCTGTGACGGAGAATGCATGGTCATTGTTTTAAACTACCACATTCTGAGGTGATTTGTTCAACAGAAAACGGATGCATAGTATAAATGTCATAGGCCCTGGCAGCGTATAAATAAGATAGAAAAAGCTTGTGGATTGCCTTGTCTTTAACGCTGACGAGTTGTGTCGTCCACATTTAAGAATATTTAAGAATGAAAAGATAAACGTTAACAGAAACAGTGTTATTGACTAGCTTTGGGTTGTGGAAGATGGGAAGGGGTTAGGGAGGAAGAGAGGAAAGCTAATTCTATTGTTTACTTTTCCAGGAACCAATGGATACTAGCAAAAGAAAGAGGAGATTACAGGTTTTATATAAACATATAAAAGTAACCACTAGAACAGAATGCAAATCTTCCTTAATAGATATAGAACAACAATAAAAAGTAAACAAAATACTTCAAATATATTTTAAAATATATACCAAACTTTATTGACTCTTAAGATTGTATTGGTTATAAAATCACCATTATTTTAATCATCGTTATATAAGGAAACAGTGTTGCCAATTAAGTCATGACATACCATCAATTTTAAGACATCCCAATTCCAAAGATGTTAACACTTTTTAAAAGTGCTTCAGGAATTGTCATAATGCAGTATCTAAAAACAGAAAACATCATATAAATTATGATAGAACTAAAATCAAACAAGTCATGCTAATAAATGTAAATATAATTTTCCCATTAGAAGAAAAAGATTTTCAGATTGAGTCACAAAGCAAAAGAGAAAAGCAAAATAAAAACATGGGCAACGATACCGCAGCAGAAACCCAAAGTGTGTGTGTAAAGGGGTCATGTCCCTAATATTAAAGAAGTTAAAATCCAGGCCAGAAAGTACTAAGCAAGACAAAAGCACCTTATAATGCTAGTGAATACAAACCACCATGAAAATATAGTGGTGATAAATATCTATGTATCACATATCTTTCCTTAGGCAGAAACTGAGATACAAGTAGAAATAGACAAAAACATGCTAATAGTAGACCCTAATTCACTTACTTTAGTTTAAGAGAGATAAAGTTGAAAAAAATTGTTATAGCAACTCCATTAAATATTTTTAGCCATTATAAATGAAGATTACATAGTTCTAAAGGAAAAGTGTACAATATATGAGAGAAAATGGACCATATACTTGTGTGATTCTATCTTATAACTTGCAAATTGGTGTTTAGAGGGACATAAAGATCTGAAGAGCCATAGGGAAGTATAATTAGTTAAGTGAAAAGAAGTATGAATCTGTAGATGCTAGCAAATTGTTTTGATGATTTAAGCATTTTAAAGAAAATGCTATTAATTCTTTAGCATTAATCTGTATGTTCATTATAGAGAATAGCTATGGCAGTACTTGCCCATGTGAGGGTCCATGTAGGGACATACAAGCATGAAAGTCATTTATGAATTAATTCATCATGAGGTTGAGGTTAACTCCTCAACCTCAGAGCACCGGACTTAAAATTTAAAAGGTTAGGTTTGACAATAAGAGTGTATACCAGGATCCTGAGTCAGACATTTGCTGCCTGTTTTCTATGCTCTAAACATTAGCTTTGACACGGCATAAATATTTCCTACCAGCCATTCTTTCATTGCAGTCCAAGCACTCAGCTAAAAGAGTGTATTCAATAATTAACTGAAACAAATAAATCAAGTTCCCAGAGAAGTACAGACTTCTGGGAGTGGGGTGGATAAAATAACAGAATTCTGAGGAATCGTTTGGTTTCAAACAAGGAAACTAAGACAACTCAGGTTATTTCACCGATTTACTTAGGGTCACACAACTAGATAGAAGCAGGCTTGAGATGAGAACAAAGTTACTGGTTTCCAGGACGAAAAATGTTAAATTTCTTCCACTCCACTACCTGAGTGTTCATTAGCCTCAGAACTAAGCATCCTTTAGGATAAATGTTACATTTCACGTGATATATTTTATATGTGTAAATATATCCATGAAGTGTTGCCAACATATTTACAATTTTCTGAGCCTTTAAGAAGCACTGTGTGGAGATCTCACACCTTAGCATTTTGTATCTTTAAGTGGGTTGCTTCTTCCACAGCATCACATTAATACAGCAGCAGTCCTTTTCCTTGGTTCTCTCAGCTGTTGGTCGCTTTTTCATGATTGCAGCTGTTTTACTGACCTTATTTCCTGACTGGGAGTGTGCCCAGTCAGCTGTGGAAAACAAAACCCCAGAAGCACAAAATGTAACAGTTGCAGACATTTATTTTAAAATAACAATGCATGCAGGGCTTCTTATGTTAAAAATCTTCTATACACGTGTTTCAAAGCCAGAGTTTCCCAGATTTCTAAAATACAGCTTGTGTAAACATTGGCAGGCTGAGTGGACTTGGTAAGCTGATGGTCCCCAAAGCCAGATGTGAAGATAACATGCTTCTCAGAGACGTGGCAGCATTTTCCAAGTTAAACAAATTTGCAAAAACAGTACGCAGTGGCTGGATAAGAACTCAGGTCAACAAAGGGAACCGGGGAAGAATCTAAGTGTGTTGCTTGAAGGGAAGCCTACTGTGATGAATGCTTAAAGATTTGGGTTATATACATTTATTCGAAAATATTGGAAAGCATCTACAGCGGGCTTAGTATTGCATATAATGAATTGTTAATGTTAATTGTTCGTTGCTTTCTATTTTTAAAAAAATAAATTTATTTATTTTTGGCTGCATTGGGTCTTCGTTGCTGCACGCGAGCTTTTCTCTAGTTGCGGAGAGCGGGGGCTACTCTTCGTTGCGGTGCGCGGGCTTCTCATTGTGGTGGCTTCTCTTGTTGAGGAACACGGGCTCTAGGCGTGTGGGCTTCAGTAGTTGTGGCACGTGGGCTCAGTAGTTGCTCCGCGGCTTGTGGAATCTTCCCAGACCGGAGTTCAAACCCGTGTCCCCTGCATTGGCAGGCGGATTCTTAACCACTGCGCCACCAGGGAAGTCCCTGCTTTCCATTTTATCGATTCTCTGTGATAAACCTTCAATCCCAATCTGCTGCCAGCTACAGCAGGTGCCCAGAATATTCCTGGAAACTTTTTGATGCCTTCTTGGAGCAGAACTTTTTACTTGTGGTTTTAACTTCAGCTGGAGATTGGGAATACATTACACACACACACACACACACACACACACACACACACACACACTCTCAATCGCAGGCTGAAGTATATATATATTTTTTGTTTTCTGTTTGTTTTGTTTGTTTGTTGTGAGTTGCATAGTTGCTTTGAATTTTGAATTGTCATTGACATTCCTCCATTAGGGCATATTGTCCAGAGGATTTTCTGCCTTGTTAAAATGCAATGCAAGCCAGCAGCTATTCTGGGGTTTCTAATTTCTCATGTTGAATTAGGCCTTCAATAGAATACGTTCCTATGTTTAGAAGCCATTGTCCTGTTGTTGTTGTCGTTATATAATCTTTGTATTTTGAGACATTTTGGAGGCTTTTTGTACAATGTCACCTTCCTCCAAATAATGGCCATGTTGTAATTCCTGTGTCTTGGGAAGGGCTCAGAATGAAAGGAGTAGGGGCATTGGATAGGGTGTCAGCCTGAATGGGACTGACTATAACTGCCTGATGCGAAAGAGGAGGGGGCTGGGACCTGTGCTGAGGGCACCAACTCAGCTGTAGGGTAGGCCCAGAGGGAAGTGGGCAGCAATGTAGTTTTTAGCCATGATCCTTGAGCCAAGGGAAGCACTCAGGATGACCTCCATATTTAACCTGGTTTCTTGCTGGGGGGTGATGTGCAAACCACAGTACAGTAAAATTTAGTCCAGTGAAGAGCATCAGTTTCCTGGGCAGAGGAAACAGCAGAGATTGGGGCTGCTAAGACGGCTGCAATTCGTGTGTTGGTACCAGATGGGAGAGAGCAGCTGAGAAGGAATCCCTTAATGTTGTCGAACAGTGGTCCCCAACATTTTTGGCACCAGGGACTGGTTTTGTGGAAGACAATTTTTCTACAGACTGGGGACGGGTGGGGGGACAGTTCAGGTGGTAACGCGAGCAGTGGTGAGCAGCAGATGAAGCTTCGCTCGCTAGCCTGCCACTCACCTCCTGCTGTGCGGCTGGCTTCCTAACCAGGCTGAGACCTGGGGGGTGGGGACCCCTGCTGTGGGAGGTTCCCCTTCAGGTGCTTGGCTAAATCCTCAACTGAGCAAAATCTAGGTCAAGATGCCACGGGGCTTAGTAGGGAAGAGCTCCCAGGGAACAGAGAGTTGAACAGAGATTTCAGAGGTCACATAGCACTGAAGAATTTCAGCCAACCAAGCCAGAGACCTTGGTGAACCTCCCTTGTGGGCATTCAGTTAAAACCCAGAAAGGCCTACTCACATATCCTGAATATCCTCATTACAAGTAAGAGTCATGCCACAGGAATAAGGGCTGTGCCCTGTGACTGAGAGAAAACTGACTGGAAATCAAGCCTCAACAAAATTGAGGTGATCCAACAGTGTCTTTGAACACAACTCAGCACCCTATAGAGGAAGATCACAAAATCCAGAGTGTCTAGTAGGATTCACAGAATGCCCAGCATTCAGTTAAAAAAAAAATCACTTTTATATGTGAAAAAGGATGAAAATGGATTCATAATCAAGAAGGAGAAAAAGTAGTCAAAAGAAGCAGACTTACTAATAAGCCAAATGTTGGAAGTAGCAGACAAGAGCTTTACAATACTGTTATATGTGAAAGAATTTATTGGAAAAAATTGACAAAATGGATGAACAGATGAAAAATTTTAGCAGAGAAATGGAAACTGTAAAAAAGAACCAAATTCTAGAACTGAAAAATATCTGAAATGAAGACCTCATTAGAAGTGTTTAAGAGCAGACTAGACACAACAGATGAAAGGGTAAGTAAACACAAAAACAGATTATAGAAATTACCCACGTGACGTACAGAAAGGCAAAAGAATAATATTTTTTTTAAAAAACAGAGGACTGAAGATCTATAGGACAATATCAAATTAATATATGTACATTTGAAGTTCTAGAAGGAGAAAAGAGAAACAGTAGAGCAGAGAAACATGAAGAAATAATGGCCAAATATTTCCTAAAATAGATGAAGGACATGAGCCCACAGATCCAAAGAGCCCAGTTCACTCTGAGAAAAGTCACAAAAACCAAGGCACATCTAAGCACATCATAGCCAAAGTAGTGAAAACCAAAAATGGAGAGAGAAATCTTAAAAGCAGGCAGAAAATTTAAGAAATTACATTGAGAAGAACCATAAAAAGACATTAACATAGGGGAACAATAAAAAGAATGATGGCTGACCACCAGAAATAATGGAGGACACATGACAAAGGAATGACATCTGAAAGGTGTTAAAAAAAAAAAAGTGTCAGTGTAGAATTCTAAACCCAGTTAAATGTCTTTCAAAAATGAATGTGAAATAAAGACATTTTCAAAAAATAAAAGCTAAAATACATTCTTGTTAGAAGGGCTGCACTCTAAGAACTACTAAAGGAAGTTCTTCAGGATGAAGAGAAAAGGGCCCAGTTAGAAGTCCATATATTCAAGAAGGAATGAGGACCACTAGAAATGTAAATGGGTAGGTAAATATAAAAGACTAGTTTAAAAAACACATTTGAAAATTACTGACCATTTAAAGCAAAATAGTAAGTATGTGGAGGGATATATATCGTATGTAGAAATAAAATATATCAATCTGAGGTAGAGTATGCTTAATTAAGGAGGCTTATTATAATCTGAAGAGTTAAAAGTCAATTCCAGTAGAGGAGGTAAAAAGGAATACTTAAAAAAAGCTTGAAGCCTGGAAAAGAGGAATAAAGGATCAGAAAGGGCAAATGGAAAATAAATAGCAAGATGGTAAACTTAAACTGAAGCATGAGTGACTTAAATGTAAATGGACTAAACCCACCACTGAAAAGTCAGAGATTGTTAGATTTGATAGGAAAAAAAAAAGACTCAACTCTTTGTTTACAAAACACTTGTTAAATATAAACACAAATATAAATACAAATGTAGGGAGGTTAAAAGAATGGAGAAAGAAATTGTATCATTTAAAGAAAGCTGATTCAGCCCAATTGATTCAGCCATCAATATAGCTGATGTGACTTGTCAACTCTAACAATATAATTGGCAGTCGTTTCACCAGCAAAAGCAAGTTTACCTGGGAATAGCAGAGAAATTGCTATTCAGGATATGTGAAGTAGGGTGGACCGTAGGCTAATCCAGAGAACAAGGAAGGGGAGCTTGGTTTTATAGGGAAAAGGGGGAAGTTGGGAGGGGCTGGAACGACCAACAAGTCCATTGGAGGGGCTGGGATCTGGAGGCTTTCCATTGGCTGGGCCGCTGCAGTCTCCGATTGGCTGGGCTGCTGTTGGCCTGAGGGCCGGTTTCTTCCTGCTGGACAGTAGGTGGAGGACCCTTCCTGTGAGAGATGTAGGTGGAAGCCTCTTCCTGTTTGGGGTAATTGACGTGCATGGTGGGGCGTGAGAGCGACCCCTACAGGCCTGACTCCAACTTTAGCTGAGTTTCTGTAATTAATTCCACTTTTCCCCCCTTTGGATCAAGATCTTTCCTCTAAAGCATTGCTGATCAAGAGTCAGGATCTCTGCACAGTAGTGGTTTGTCTCTCGATGCCAGGAAGGACCTTCCCTGATTGTCAGCTCCCTCCAGGGAAGGAAAGTACATAAATCAGAAACTTCACGAGGCCTCATTTGAGTAACAAGGAAAGGCAGTAAGGGGAACTCTCAGGTGTTTCTTATTAAAAGTCCATTTTTTTTTTTTTTTTTTTTTAGTCATGGTTGTAAGCACTAGAAATGATCTCAGAGTGCTGAACTAGCGTCACCTCACTAGGCATGTCATTTTTACCAAAGTCTGACAGTAAGTGCAGAAGTTAACAGTAAGTGTACAAGGCAGAATTAAAAGCCTAACAAACCCAGTTTTCAAGGTGGTTCAAAACCAGGAGCCAAGACCTGAATGTAGCCAGCTGAATAATTCAAAAAAGAGTGGTTGTCAGGTGATATTTGCTGTAACCAATGTGCCTGCTCTTTAATTTGATGTAATTGGGTCTCTACTTCCCCAGAGGCATTTCTCCACCTGCAGCTATTGAAAAAATGCCTCCTTGCTTAGCAAGTAAGTAATCAAGGGCTATGCAGTTATACAAAACCACTGTGGCTGGTGAGTTAAGTGACTGTTGCTGAGCTGAAGCTGCAGTGGCTACAGAGTCAGCTAACACTCCTAGTATCAGGGGGAGATTCCTGATCAGTTGTGCATTGGTGTTCACGCCAGTCTGTGGGAAGAAAGCTATCCCTATGGAGGCAAAACCAGAATCTCATATCCCTCCTGGAAGTTCTTGCTGAAGCGGTTATAGAGGCTTAATAGGATAGACCAATGAGAGGCTCTCTTTGGTGATGCAGGGAGAAGGGGACAGTGAATACAGCAGGGCACAGTCTGCTGTGTTCTCCAGCTATCAAGGCAATGAGTTGCCCAAGCATAAGGGCATGCCCAAACTTCCACATATGAAGGTGTAACTAGAGGGTGTACACCGGCCCTTGCACAAGTGATAGTATCTGTGGATACCTTTATTGGCACAGAGGCTTAGCATTACTTAGCCAGACATTAGGTTGTACACACTGAGAGGTTACAGGTATGTCAGCAAGTTTACAAATGACCTGATTTGTATTGTCAACTCCACAGAGCCTTTCATACAAATAGTCAAGATCTTGTTTTCCTATCTCACGGCAGGGTCAAATTGAAGCAAGGAATAAGTTTAGGTGGGCTTAGCACCCTGACTCTATTAAATGGACGTGTGGAACAATCTGGACAGACAACAGCATCTCGAGCCCCAGTGAAATTACTTATAGGGTGAACCAAAGGGCCATCGCTATCCTGGAGGGACTGAGGTTTCTGACGGTAAATCCAGCAATCAGAGAGGTTTTGCAAGGGATTGGGAAATGTGGATGGTGCCATTGTCCTTTCATGGAAGGGAAGGAGGACACAGGTGAAAGGCAATGTTGAAAGAAAGGTATTCAGATCTGGTCCAGACGTCTTCGGGAATCTGTCGGCTTCACGTGCCCTCTGGTTCAGGTCTAATGGGCTTTATCTTCAGGTTTCTGGATAGTGTGCAGGTCCAGTTGGGGTTCAGTGCCTTCTTTAGGTGCAACATGTGGATCCAGGAGTCCTCTCCCTGGTGTTCTGTGGCACAAAAGTTAGTCAGCAGGACCTGATGGGCTCCTTTCAGCGAGGCTGGAGAGAGTCCTTTTGGATCCAGGTTGTAGGGCATAGTATTAGTTTTCATCATTTCCTAGGAGTGTACTGTGAAGAGTGTTCTACCAGGGCGTGGTTATTTTTAGTTAGTTATTTATTTTCACATCTTTATTTGAGTATAAGTGCTTTACAATGTTGTGTTAATTCCTGCTGTATAACAAAGTGAATCAGCTGTATGTATACATATATCCCTATATCCCCTCCCTCTTGAGCCTCCCTCCCACCCTCCCTATCCCACCCCTCTAGGTGGTCACAAAGCACTGAGCTGATCTCCCTGTGCTATGCGGCTGCTTCCCACTAGCTATCTGTTTTACATTTGGTGGTGTATATACGTCAGTGCTACTCTCTCACTTCATCCCAGCTTCCCCTTTCCCCAACCCCACGCCCTCAAGTCTGTTCTCTACATCTCCGTCTTTATTCTTGCCCTGCCACTAGGTTCATCAGTACCGCTTTTTAAAATTCCATATATATGCGTTAGCATACGGTATTTGTTTTTCTCTTTCTGACTTACTTCAGAAGCCATGAGGCCTTTGCAACACAGAAGCATGTCTCCATTTCTCAGTTGTGGATAAAAAGAAGCAGGAGGCAAGTACATTGGGTGTCCTATGATATTTCAAAAGGTGAGAGTTTATGATTCTCAAGAGGGTAGAGCCAGGATTCAGAAGGAGTAGCAGCAGTGCTTTCAGCCAGGGCATCTGCAGACTTCACCAGTCTGGTCTTAGTGACGCCGTTCGTGCGTTCCACCAGCCCAGAGGATCGAGGATGATAAGCACGGTGAAAACGCTGCACAGCCAGCCCGGCAATGCAGACCTGCTGCAAGGATTTGGTCCGTAAAGTGAGTTCCCTGGCCACTGTGAATTGCAAGAGGGGTTCCCTGGGTGGAAATGGTCTGCTCCACCAGGACTTGAGCCACAGCAGAGGCAGTGGCTTGTCCACAAGGGAAGCCTTCATTCCAGTGAGAAAACATACACACCATGACCAGAACATATTTATATCCACGAGATGAGGGAGGCTGGATAAAATTCAGTTGCCAAGGCTCCAAATGTCCAGGAGCGATACGAACAGGTTTCCGTGAATTGTATGTTGGACATGTAGGGCAAGCAAAATAAGTGCTTTTTGGAGCCTTTTCGACATTTCCCCACCAGCATTGATGCATAAAGATTATCATATAATTGGTGGACCAACGGTTCAGGGCACGTACAGTGGTCAATAATAGGAGTTAAAAGTCTCCGGTAGGACTGGGTTGTTATTTGGTCCGAACCAGAACTCACT